>NW_027441646.1:0-53105 GCF_964195595.1 Calonectris borealis
GTCACCGTGCAGTTGGTCTGTGATAAGGGATGTGTACTTCCATGACGGTGCTTTCGTGAACGTTCTCTGGTCTTGCCGCTTCAAAGCCCTCCCTTTTTCCAGAAATTTTAAGATGGCATTTCTTATTCTGGGGTTCAGGCTGGAGTTGGACTTAATGTTGAACAGCTGATATCATGGGCTCCGTAAAATGTGAGAGAGAACCCTGCTTTGTTGTTGTTGTTGTTGTTGTTTTCTAACACGCCCTAAACTTTGCTAAGCAAAGGGAGGAGTGGTTGCAAGAGTCTGTTCTTTGAGAGTGACGTATTCCTGTAGCGTGCCTGTCTTTGTATGGTGAAGGTTTCCTACCTGCAGTATGATTTTGCTGAGCTGTGAGGCTGTATTGGCGTAGCAAAGGTAAGAAGTGGCGTCTTTAAAGGTCATGCAACTGTAGCAAAACTAGCGGGAGAAGCTAGTTCCTTCCCTGACAAAACTAGTAGCAAGTAAAAGCATTTGCTATTGGCTTTTTTATGCAATGTTCATACAGAGCTTTTGGTATTGATTGATTTTTGGGAAGCAAGACAGCAGTGAGGAAAGAAAACTGGGGCTTCTTCACCGTAGGCGGGGTTCAAGCCTTTGCGCTAGAACAGGTCTTCACTAGAGTTTACAAAAAGAGAAGATGAGCTGTCTGTAAGGAAAGTTTCAGTAGAAGTAAGGCTAGATTTGCAGAATTTGGTCCTCCGTATCTGTTGCAAATAAGAGATGACTTGGCAGTGTTTACATCTGAAGTGCATGCCGGTGTGTTAATGCAGGCCGTCGAGGTCTTTTCAGGGGTACTTCTGGACTGCAGGTTGCGTGCGTGGGGGGCACCATGTCCCAGGATGAGCCAGTTTTAGCTCAGAGGATGTGACAGAATGGCAACCATCTTTGTGGTGGACCCCTGTCATGGTTTAACCCCAGTCGGCAACTAAGCACCACACAGCCGCTCACTCGCCCTCCCCCCAGCAATGGGATGGGGGAGAGAATCAGAAGAGCAAAAGCAAGAAAACTCACGGGTAGAGATAAGAAGACTTTAATACTTGAAATAAAATAATAATAGCAATAATAGTAATACTAGTAACAGTAATAATAGTAACACCAATAATACCATAATATTACCAATAATAACACCAATAACACCAATAATAACAATAATAACAATAATAATAACAACAACAATAATAACACCAATAATAATAATAATAATAATAATAATGATAATAATAATAAATAATAATAATTTGTAATTAAAACGAGAGAGAGAAAGAGAGGGAGAGAGGATCAAGAATAAGAACCCCAATCCTAACACTAACACCAAACCCTCACCCTAACTCGAACCCCTAACGCTACCCGTAAACCCTATGCATAACACTAAGACCTCACCCTTACCCTAAGCCTAACACCGAAACCTAACCCTAAACCTGAACCCCAACCCTAACCCTAAACCAAATGCTAACCGTAAACCTAACCCTAACTCTAACCCTAACCCTATCCCTAACCCTAAACTCGAACCATCCTAAACCCAACCGTAAAACTAATGCTAACCCTAAGCCTAACCCTAACCCTAAACATAACCCTAACCTTAACCCTAAACCTAACCCCTAACCATAACCCTAACCTTAACGCCTAACCCTAACGTTAACCCCTAACCCTAATGCTAACCCTAACCCCGAACTCTAGCCCTAATCCTGAACCCTAACCCTAACCCTGAACCCCAACCTAACCCTAACCCCTAAACCTAACCCTAATGCTACCCGTAAACCCTACGCATAACACTACGACCTCACCCTAACCCTAACTCTAACCCCAATACCGAACCCTAACTCTAACCCTGAACCCCAATCCTAACCCTAAACCCTAACCCTAAACTTAACCCTAACACTAACCCTAAACCTAACCCTAATGCTACCCGGAAACCCTAAGCGTAACATTAAGACCTCACCCTAAACCTAACACTGGACCCTAACTCTAACCCTTAACTCCAGTCCTAAGCCTAACTCTAACCTTAACCCTAACCCTAACACTTAACCCTAAATTGAACACTTAACCCTTACCCTAACCCTAACCTAACCTTAAGCCTAACCTGAATCATAAAGCTCTAACCCTAATGTTAACCGTAACCCCGAACCCTAACCCTAATCCCAAGCCCTAACCCTAACCCTGAACCCCAACCCTAACCTTAACGTAATGACCCTAACCCTAACTCTAACCCTAACCCTAATGCTACCCGTAAACCCTAACTGTAACACTAAGACCTCACCCTTATACTAACGCTAACCCCAATACCGAACCCTATCTCTAACCCTGAACCCAATCTTAAACCCTAACCCTAACCTTAACGCTAACACTAACCCTAAACCTAACCCTAACGCTACCTGTAAACCCTAAGCGTAACATTAAGACCTCACCCTAACCCTAACACTGAATCCTAACTCTAACCCTTAACTCTAATCCTAACCCTAACTCTAACCTTAACCCTAACCCTACCCCTAAACCTAACACTTAACCCTAACCCTAAGCCTAACACTTAACCCTAAACCGAACACTTAACCCTAACCGTAACCTAACCTTAAGCCTAACCTGAATCATAAAGCTAACCCTAGCCCTAACCCTAACCCTAAGGCGAAACCTCACCCTAAAACAAAATCCTAACGCTAACCCTAACCCCAAACCGTAACCCTAACCCTAACATCAAACCGTAACACTAACACTTTGGCATAACCCTAACGTTAAACCTAAACGGAACCATAAAACTAACCCTCACATAACACCGAACCCCTAATTCTAACCGTAACCCTAATGCTAACTCAACCTCAAACCGTAATCTTAAGACATCACCACAACCCTACCCCTACCCCTACCCCTACCCCTAACCCTACGCCTAACCCTAAAACTAAACCCTAACCCTATCCCCTAACCCAAACCCTAACCCTAACGCTAAGCCTATCCCTAACTGTAACCCTACGCCCTAACCCTAACGCTAACCCTAACCCTAAAACGAAACCATAACCCTATCCCTAACACTAAACCTGAACCATAATCCTAACCCCAACGATAACCCTAGGCCTAACCCTAACCCCAACCATAACCCTAACCTTAACCCCTAATCCTAATTTTAAGCCCTAACCCTGATGCTAATCCTAACCCCGACCCCTAACCGTAATCCCGAACCCTAACCCTAACCCTGAACCCCAACCTGAACCCTAATGACCCTAACCCTAACTCTAACCCTAACCCTAATGCTACCCCAAACCTAATACCGTAACCATAACACCTCACCCTAAACCTAATGCGAAACCTAATCCTAAAATTAAACCGCAACTCTAAACCTAAACCCTAACCCTAAAAATTAATGCTACCCCTAACCCAAACTGAAATCCTAACCCATAAGCGTAAACCCAATGTAACCCCTAACCATAACACTAAGCCCTAACCCTAACGCTATCACAAACCTAATACCATAACCGTGAGACCTCACCCTAACCCTAATGCGAAACCTAACCCTAAAACTAAACTGCAACCCTAACCCTAAACCTAATCCTAATACTTAATGCTAACCCTAACCCAAACTGAAATCCTAACCCATAAGCATAAGCCCAACCATAACCACTAACCATAACACTAATCCCTAACCCTAACCCTAACTCTAACCCCAAACCCTAACCCGTATCCCAAACACTAACCCTAACCCTGAACCCCAGCCCTAACTCTAACCTTAACCCTAACCCTAACCCTAATAAGCCCTAACCCTAATGCTAACCCTAACCCCAAACCGTAACCCGTATCCCAAACTCTAACCCTAACCCTGAACCCCAGCCCTAACTCTAACCTTAAACCTAACACTAACCTTTACCCTAACCCTAACCTTAAAACTAAACCCTAACCCTAAACCCTAACCCAAACGCTAACCCTAACCCTAAACCTAACCATAACCCTAAGCCCTAACCCTAACCCTAACCCTAAAATGAATCCCTAACCTGATCCCTAACCCTAAACCCAAACCATAATCCTAACCCCAACCCTCTCCCTAACCCTAACGATAACCCTAACCCTAACCCTAAACCTAACCCTAACCCTAACCCCAACCCCTAACCATAACCCTAATGATAAGCCCTAACCCTAATTCTAACCCTAACCCTAACCCATATCCCGAACTCTAACCCTAAGCCTGAACCCCAGCCCGAACCCCAGACCTAACTCTAACCCTAAACCCTAACCCTAAACCCTAACCCAAACCCTAACCCTAACCCTAAAACTAACCCTAACCCTAACCGTAACCCCAAGCCCTAACCCTAACCCTAAACCTAACCCTAAAATGAAACCCTAACCCGATCCCTAACCCTAAACCCAAACCATAATCCTAACCCCAACCCTATCCCTAACCCTAACGATAACCCTAAGCCTAACCCTAAACCTAACCCTAACCCTAACCTTAAACCTAACCCCTGCCCCTAACCATAACCCTAATGATAAGCCCTAACCCTAATGTTAACCCTAACCCTAAACCTAACCCTCACCGTAACACTAAGCCCTAACCCTAACCCTAAACTTAATCACAAACACTATAACTGATGTAAATGAGCAATATCAGGGCAGCAAGTCAGGTTCTTTAAATCCTTGCTTTCTCTCTTCCCTTCTCTCTTCTTGCTTTCTCTCTTCCGTTCAAGGAGAGTTCCGTTCGAGGAAGCTTTAGCTAGTTTTATTATATTGTCTGTCTTAGGAGGAACAGCCACTTCTACTTTCCGCTTTGTCTTGTCAATTTTTGCTTTTGGCTTATCCTTCTCTTTTTTCTCCTTTTCAGACATCGGCTTGAAAGCAATAGAATCTGCTTCCATAGGCTCATCTCTCACAGGGGTGGCATCATCTCTGCTTGGGCCATGAACAGGGAGTCCATTTTAACGTCTTCTGCTGGAACTGGCTCTCTTGGTTTTCTCGCACCTGCTAACAACTCAGCATTGGGAAATCCTTCATCCTCATCCCTTTTTCTTCTCTTTTTATGCTTATTTCCTTGGCCATCTCCTAGTGGATTTTTCACCTCCTTCTCTTTTGATTTGGTAGGATCCTTGATGCCATGGCTCTCTCTTTCAGAAGGTTTTTCAGGGTAATTTCCATCTATATTGTGATTTTGGTGGCTCTGCCAAGCAGGATAATCCTCCCTACGTCCCCGAGCATATGGTGAATTCTCTTGTCTGGTCCCAGGTGGACCAAACCTACCTGGAGAAAAGTTCTCTCTGTTTACTGGAGGGTGAGGTTGAGCGCCAACAGCATAGCCCTTGTAAAACTTTCCATGCCATTCTCTGTAGTTCCTTTCCCATTCCCGGTACCTTGCCTTTTCAAATGGATCTCTACAGTCAAGAGATCTGCCATAGTAAGCTTTCAGATCATATGGTGGAACTTCTCTGTATCTGTTAAAATACTCCCTTCCTCCTTCCCCTTGAGGTATAGTCTGTTTAGTGGGAGACTGGCCTCTAAATACTGGAGACCTTGACCGTGAATGGCATCTTCTGTATGGGGGTGACCTTGACCTTGAACGCTGATAACCGTGTGACCTTGACCTAGAACGATAGTTACGCCTCTTCCCTTTGCCTCTTCTTGGATACGGCAGCAATCGCGAGTAGGAACGAGAATGGGAAGGACTAAATGAGCGAGAGTAGGAGCGAGTGCGGGAAGAACCTGATCTTGATGTGGAGCAGGTAGACGAACTTGTAGAGTAAGGTGAAGCACTATAAGGAGACTTGGACCTGGAAAAAACCACAACACACAGAAAAAGAAATGAAGTTAATTCAAAACAGTCATTCTCCCCAATTTTTTTCCTCCCAAATTTGGTTTGGGTTTTTTCTCCTCTCCATACGCTTATGTCAAAGCTTCTTTCAGCTGCTGACATAATGCTACTGCAAATTGAGGAATTTGATAACATTTTTCAATTCCATTTGTCTTGTTTTAGTTATGCATGCTTACTATCTGCAACGAAAAATTCTATTGGAAAAAACACTGTCATTTTTCCTTATGTCAGATGCACTTTAGTGTAACTGCAGTCCGATATGCTGTTGAAATACAAACGTGAAAAACAAGGCAACTTCATTGAGCCAAATACTTCCTCCTCTTTAAGTCTCCGTTGTTCTCTGTAAAACTCCTCCCTAGATCAGGGAGGCCAATGGCATCCTGCCAACTTAAGCATTTTTCTCCCTGCTTTCTGTTCTTTAGAGACTACGCTCATTTCCTGATCCTCATACTTGCCTTCCACATCCTCACCCCCAACAGTTCATTCAGTCTTCTCTCCTTATACTCAGCTTTGCACCTGTGGATGGAGGCTGCCCACCCTTGAAAGAGACTCCCATCTCCCGTGGGCCAAGTGCCCACTGCTCCTCTGCCACTCCTTGATACACTTAATACATCACACTTCTGATCTTCCAAGTACTGCACAGATATTAACTAATCTTCTCTGGAACTTCTTTTAACTTCTTCCACATACGCTTCCTATGTTGTTGCCTCATCATGAGGTATTTGGCCTGGTCCTGTCCCTGAATTGTTGTTTTCTTGCTGACTGAATTGGAGATATCAGACAACCTGTGGGATGGATCCTGGTTTTTCTTTTGATTTACCTTTAAGATTTTATAAACACAATGCACTCTTACAATCTGTCTATAACAAACATATAGCGAAAGGAAGGACTAGCTTGACGCTGCAGTAATAGGTAAAACAGACTCCTCTCTCTCCAACTGAGAGAAAGCGTCTTGGCTATGTGAGATGACTAAATTGAAGAAATTCAAAATTGTCATAAAAGAACAGTGTTGACTTTTCCAACCATTTGCTCATGCAGTATCAACTAAGTTGTTAAAAAAAGAATGTTGGAGGCTGATTCCTATTGGGAAATCAATTTCTTCAGCCCTATTTAGCCAGTAATGGAAAAGGTGGCTTTCCATCTGATCCTTTAATTATCTTTAATTTTTATAGGCAATTATGGTTTCCTCAAAAAGCGTTCATTTCTCAGAGTCCTGTTTTCAGTCATGTACCGGAGTTTTATTTTAAATAACCTTAGTGGAAGCACAGATGCCCTTTGTAAAAGCCAATTCAAATGAAGCCATTTAAACATCAATTACCACTTGGATTCTCCACAACTATCTGTGCATACTTGCTTCATTATAAATCAGCTGTTGTATAAGTTATGCGTTATACAGCCTCTTTTAACAGGTGACAAGGAGTCATCTATTGAATTTCTGTAGAATACTTACACTTCCCAGCCTGGTCTGCCACCTGCTGAGCGAACTGGACTGGCTCTCATTGGATGACCTTTTGGAGTGGGGAGAGGAAAAAGAAAGAAATCCCATTCAGTTCCTCTGAAGGCAATTTTTTTAAAGAAATTCTGAAGTTACAGTTACTTACCAGTGTCGTGGTTTAACCTGGCAGGCAGCCAAATACCACGCAGCCGCTCACTCACTCCCCCCGCCCCCCCAGTGGGACGGGGAGAGAATCGGAAGGGTAAGAGTGAGAAACACTCGTGGGTTGAGATAAAGACAGTTTAATAGAACAGAAAAGGGAGAATAATGATAATAAATAATGATAGAATATACAAAATGAGTGATGCACAATGCAATTGCTCACCACCCGCGCTGACCGATAACCAAGTAGCGATCGGTACTTCCTGGATCACGCCTACCGTTCATATACTGAGCATGACGTCACATGGCATGGAATACCCCATTGGCCAGCTGGGCTGGCTGTCCTGATTATGTTCCCTCCCATCTTGTGTACCTAGCTCAGTCAGTAGGCACGGGAACTGTCCTTGGACTAGGAGGGCACTTAGCAACAACTGAAAACATCAGTGTGTTATCACCATTCTCCTCATACTAAATCCAAAACACAGCACTAGGAAGAAATTTAACCCTATCCCTGCCGAAACTAGGACACCAGTTGTGGGTATTGCTTGTCCTTGGGGGCCCAGAAGACTTGGTAATGCTGGTTGTCTTTGTACGGGAACCTGATAGACATCTCAAAAAACCATTAGTAGGCTTGAGTTCTGAAGGTTTTAACCAACTCTCCCGTGGAGAAGAATGTGGATTAAATGCCTAACTATCCGTTTGTTGCAGACCACAGTAAGTCACCAGAGTTGGCTATATCATTTTCTATGAGAGAAATGAATCCCACCTCTCCTTTGCCAGAGGGTAAATGTAAATTGCAGGCTCAGGGTAAAGTTCGTCTCCAAGTAACTACATTTTATAAATGGAAGAAGTCTATTTCCTACAAAACGAGATCCATGACAGAAACACAGAAGTGCTACCAAGTGCATTTTAAAACAGCCACTCCTGTCAGCACACAGCAGTATTTTCTTAGTTTATAGCAACAGGAAAACTTCAGTCTGTTTCACACATGGGATTTGATGAAAGTCAGAGGGGGCGGAAATCTCAGTCCAACAGCTACTTGTTAAATTTTGCAAGAAGCCTTTGAAACATAAACCAAAAGCAAAACGAGCTTTCAGAGAGAACGACTCCACTGCAAACACTACTGAAATGTTTTGCAGAAATACAGATTCTTAGCATACCACACGTTTGACCAACTTCCAGGGGCACGAACAGCAGGACCACCCTATTTTAATATTCAAAAGTATCACAGATTCTATGGTTAAGCACAATGACAGTGCTTCCTGCCCCGTAATTACAGATGCTGGCCAACTTGGTTGCATAGCCACTCAGACATGCACGCATGGTTTCTCTCGCTCACTTTTTGGCCAGTCCAATTAATTCCATACTTACGCATTAATAGTTGGTATTGCGTATTTTCCAGTGTTTGTCAGCATAGCACCCTTTGTATTGGGGTCTTTCACCTCCATCATGAAACTCCTTGGAATTCCTGTGCTCTTTAATTCTGGGAACAGGCTCAACATTTTTGTCCTGTTAAGAAAAGAAATGCAGACATATCTCCTTTTAAGACCCACACTTAAAATGACATTTCAATGATTATTTTAAGCAGCAAAAGCCTTTAATCCTCTCCTTTTACCCAGCATAAGGGTTGCTCGACTAAAATACTTATTTTCCTAAATGAATATAGCCAGGATGTTCCAAAGGCTTGAGCAGTGTTTTGAACTCATTCCATTCTTTGGCTTAAGTTCAGGTTCTTTAAGGGTGAAATATCCCTTAGCTCACCATCCACTCAGAAAAGAGATACAAACCCGCTCCTCCTCCAAAGCGCAATTCAGAGCACAAATATTCAATAGATGGGGTCAACAGAAACATCTTGGTTTTACATGAAATACTAAAAACTGTGAACTGTCATTAAACAGAGTTAAAACCAGAAACATTTCCAGTAATATTGAAATATATAAAAATATGCATGAAAGTTCACAGAGCAAGATCTGTGGACATACTTAATGTCTATGACCTAGAAAAAAGAAAAGTTTACATTTATAATGCCAGGTTTCCCTTGGATTTTGAAGGGCTTTGCAACATTGCCCTATGAACCTCTGTCTTTCACCCCAAGAGAAACAATTCTTAATATGAGTATTCATGGATTTGTTACGTAACTGCCAAGGTAAAAAAATGAAAAGCTAAGGAACACCAGAAGTCCCCCACAGTCTTACCCCATTTGTTGGGCAGTTCTTTATACAGTCGCCAGGTTTTCCGCAACGAAAGCAAGCAGATGATGGTGGAGGTGGACCCCAGGGTTTCTTCAGGTAACTAAAAGGGTTTGGGGCAAAGAAGAAAAAGGTATGCACGTGTCTCTCTCGTTAAAACAAACTTCTCTACAATTTTTCCATAATCTTCAAAGAACAGATTTGACATTATCAACACTTAATTGATTGGATCATATTCCTGGCAAGACTGTAGCATCATAGCTTTTATTTTATCTTCTTCGGAAGCATTGGCTTCAGCCAGATTGGCAGTCTGTTTAACAGGTAATTATTTGACACATACATTAGAAACACATTTAAGCCCACACTGCCAAAGAGAACACCACTCACCCAACCCTGTAAAGAGCAGCACAACGCCAGCTGAGGTTGCATGAAAACAGCTGCTTATATGAAACAGAGTTGTCCAAAAGATGTTCTGGGGAGTCCTTACATCATCACAGGCTGTTTATGTGCCTGTTAACCTACTTGAAAAGAGCATTCCTGGGCACTCAAAACCTTAGGCTCTTCATGTTCCCCCCCACTAACTTCTTCATAGGAAGCAAGTTAACTACAATAAGCAAAACCTGCAGTTTTTTTCCAGTTGACCGTGTCCTTTTAACATACAAATTGTAATATAAATGTTATGCAGAACTGGATCTTCAAATTATTGAAGCCAGCTGATTTTTTTAAAGTAGTATTTGTTCAAATGTTTTTCTTACACACTAGTACAGATACAAGCAGGGTCTAAGGGAGTGACTGTAAATGATTTGGACCCTCAAGCACCTATCATTCAGATCAACCACTCATGGTTTTGGTTTTAGATGCATTCATTCACAAAAGCAACCAACTTGTTTCAGCATTTTGTTAAAGGGCTGTTTCATATACACAGCTTTTTCTCAACTGTAACATAATCCAGATCGACATCTATGAAGTCATTTCCATTAACATTTACAGAAGACTTTACAGATACTTGACTAATTTGTTTGAACCCAAGCCGTTTACAAAACACATCCAAAACCCACAAGACATTACTAGGAATAGACCAAAATTCAAGATGGCATTTAATGCATAATAAAACAGAAAACTTTTTACAACACATTGCCTCCATGCTAAGCCAGTCTGCACTGAGGAGGTTAGAGTAAGGAACCGTCTGGAGCTGCTTTATCTTATGTTCCTCTATTTTTCTGAAATACTTACATTTTCTCAAAAGCTTAAATGTGTACACCACTTGGACAGTTTTTCACATTTTAGAGTAAAACTTCACCTGAGTTTACAGAACCAAGGACATGTTTAGGGACAGCGCTAACAGAGACCAATTTCTCCTGGTGGCTACCTTCCAAACTATTGTTTTTTTCTTACCAAATGTCCACAATTTAATTTCTGCAGTGAGAGAGGGAAGAAGTTACCAGTGGGAAGAGATTTTTCTTTCTGGGAAAGGAACTCCAGCCTTTATTTTCAGAAGAAAGGACTAGCTCCTCTGCATTAGGCCCTGCCTTCTCTAATCTTTGTAACTTTAAAGACTAGTAATTTAATTGGCTAGCACTACGCCTTTTCACAAAGCGCAATCCCTAGTGCTTTCCCAGACAAAGTTACATGTTGTTGAGCAAAAAATGCAAGCAGTTCCATAGCAAAACATGGCATTACAACAGTTTCAGAAGGTCACGTTTGCTAATATGCCACACATACGCATCAGTATTTTCCTGTAAACAATTAGGTGCATTTACACAATTTACACAATTTACACGTCTGCGATCAAACAAATTAGATTGTGTTGTCCACTGTATATATACTACAGTGTATGAAATTGTGCAGCATTCAAAGCATGGATCTATAACTGTAGCGCCTAGAAATTCAAAAATAGCCATGCAATTGTCCGTGTTCCAGAAACGCTTCTATTTTGGCTCTTGCAAACCCCCCTGAAATGTCCGTCACTTACAGCCAATTAAATTCTTCTGTGAAAATTGTGTTAGTTTCCAATGCAAAATGAACGAAAAGTATGAAAAACGGTAAACAGCTTCTGAAGTGCTTCTTCTTTGTGTCTTGAAGATGAGCAATACTGCAACATTACGTTGCGGCTGATAAGGTCCTCCCCCTTCTATCTTCCCAAACTGGCAACTACTCTTTACCAGGATAGTATCAAAATATACACGCATTTTAAAGTTAAAAGAAATACTTTAAATTATTAAAAATTAAATTAAAGGTTTGTTCACATGACAACAGTTCTCCAGCTATAGATCACAGTATAAGATTTAAAAATACAAAGCAAACACTTTTTTTTTAGGAATATATATGTACCTTAGTCAGCTGGGCCAGAGAAATAGATGCAGAAGAGTCATCAATCTGTTCACAAAAAATTAAACTCACATTCAAGTTCTACAATCAAAAACAGAGCAATAGTTAACCTCTACTGTAGTCTGACAGTCTGCACTATATCCTCCGAGTGTCACTGAAAGAGCCATTTCCAACCTAGTGTAGTTGGTATTTGTTCAAAACAAAGTCCAAACCTGTGACAGCTTAAGAGTGCCTATGTGGTTAAGGAGAAGAAGCTAAACTAACCAAACCCGCTGGAGATCAACTTATTGCTCCAGAATATCTCAGAGAGGGACCCTTGTCAAATGCTCACAGCTGCTTAAAAGTCGAAGGGGTAAGGAAGCTATCAATTTTCAGCTAAAAAGGATTTTTAAAAAATATTTATTTGAAAAGGAAGCATCACTACAGGAAACTTCTTTTCAGTGTGGTTTGTAAACTAATCAGCCAAGTATTTCCTTGTGTTACTTATTTCTGTTTTAGCAGCAGAACGACAGTGTCTTCAAACCTGAAGAAAAACGCTGCCCCTTTTCCAAATGTAAATTCAAAGTGGCAGTATCCTAAAGAAAAGCTTAGCCTTTGGGAAATTAAAGCAGCATCCAGCCCTGAAGTCACCCAGATCCAAAAACGTACTGCAGGCGGAGGTTAAGAAAAATGACAGGGATTTTACCCTTTACAAATGCACCAGGCTCTAACCTTGTGCCAAAATTTGTACACTGGGTTTTACGTATTTTCATTTGCAGACAAACTATTAAACTAAACTGCTTCATCTGATAAAGCGGAAAGGTCAAATGTAGAACTTTAGAATACCACTTTGTGTAGCAACGATATTTAAATTCACAGCAATCTATTAAAGACAGTTATGCACTCAGTTATGCACTCAAACAATATCGCTTCAATTATACAGTTTCAGGAACAAATACCCAAGTCTTTAAGGACATGAAAAGGAAGCATTTAGCTGCACAGAACTGTCCTCAAAACGTGTGGGACATGTTGGTTTTGGTATTTGTTTGAACCCCCAAGTCAAAAGTAAGAAACAGTACCATGTTTAACAATAATGGTTTCTCAGTGGTTTTTGATAACATTTTCAAAAACCATGTTCAGTTGTGCAAACCTTGAACCTACGTGATCTAAAAACGATTGTACATTATCTGTACAACACAAAGTCGTTCAGGAAATAGTCTAGCATATCCAGTATGAAATACAATGCATTACTAGGCACAAACACCAATATTCACATTAGATAGAACTGTGCAAATGATGGCATTACTCCGTTTCTACTATGCTGAATCAAATACATTGTATTTACAACATATACTATGTTTTACTGGAAAATCTATTAAGTTAATGTTTGGAAAATTAATCCAAGGCTACCTTAAGTGCAGCGTGCAGCAAAAGTGTGAGATTGTGTTTTTACATACTGCTTTTAATGTTCCACTTACTGGCTCAGTTTGACTTCTAGAAGAAGAAATAAAGGTGATCAGAACTTCAAATACAGCACTTGTACCAAAAACATAAAGCACTGAAAACAGATTATAAAACCTGAACATCAAAACTTTATGTTCTGATAGTCGAGTGAATCTGGAAATTTACTCATATACATAAACCGTTGTCTCTTGGTACATTCAGTGCAACTAAAAAAACCCCCCAGAATCCCATTTCTGCTTTGTCACAAATTACTCTAAGGCTTACAGATATAGAACACGACCGTGCAAGGGGAAGTCCTCAGATAGTTTGTCTCTGCTACATAAGTATCAAAACCAGGAAGTCTGTACTACAGTTTTGTGTTCATAAATAATCAACCATCAAAATACGAAGGTAACTTTAGCCAATCTGTGTATCGCTAGTATTACAAATAGGTACCAGATGGAGTCCTTTAGTTTCTAAGAAAGAACAGTGATAGTCTAGACACTTCCAAGTGCACCTTTACTTAAGTGAAAAAAATCAGTCATCTGACAAATAACAACAATGTCAGCAGCATCGTCTTTAGAACAGTGTTTCTCTGTGGAAGCCCAAGCACTGTGTTCAGATATCTTAGCCATGAAAGTGCCAAAACACTAAATGTGTTACATATGCTATATGGACTAAAAACAGTAGTAGAAATGTCACCTGAAAGCAGGTCCTAGGCCTTTGTGCGATTTAGGAGACCTGTGACAAAAAAAAAAGGTCTTGGTTGCCAGAATTTGCTTCAAGATAATCTTGAAAATGCTACGATATTTTAGGAAATATTTATTAAATTTGAAAACTTGCTGAGATTCCACATACTCATTGATCTGTATCTGCACGCTACTCATCATGAATCAGCCATGCAACCATCGATGTCGTTAACAAACAATTCACACATCATCCAAAGTGTCCCATGAGCAGAGGCAATTCAAAGGCTGCTGTGCAACTGGTGTACAAATAGAAAGGCGCACGCTCCCTGCCACTGCTAGAACACCACCAGGCTCGCAACGACAGCCACGTACCTCCTGAAGTTGAGGAAGGACAAGGACATCCTTTAGATTACCACAGCATGGATTCTTCATACATTTACCTTCAAGAGCGTACTAAAAGGAGAGTAACGCATTTTTGAAGGCCTCTCCACCATTACAGCATACATTCATCATTCCCAAACATCCACCACTCTACCAGTTGTTTCTGCAATGTTCACAGCTGAAAGACTAGAAAGCTAATCTGCCTGGTTAATTTTCAGCGCTAGAACAGCGGTGCCGTTCCTTCCTTATCCCCTTATACATACAGGTATGTATCTGACCTTTGATGCTAGCCGCATCTATCCTCTCATTTTAGGGCAGCATTACAATACCAGGAGAGGGTGCCCGAAACAGAGGATGCACTGACAAGACAGCACTAAGCAGACGTGTTTAAATTAACCCCCAAAACAAGGCCATGTTTATAAGCACAGTGCTGCGGTGTCCAGAATTACTAGAGGGTGCCTGAAAACACTGCAACAACTACTGCAGGAATACGCCCAAAGTTGAGATGCAGAGCCACATAAATTCAGGGTTTTTTGCTTGCAGATGCCTCGTGGGTACCGGGAGGCTGCTGTACTCTTTGTTCGAGACACAGTGTAACTCATCCGTCTACTTGATTTATTGAGAACCAACATTAGAAAGACATGGCAAAACCACAAGCTAATAATATCTACTAATTGTGGTGGAGAGACCTATCTTTAAGGCGGCTGGAAAACATGACCGTTCAAACAATGCTAATGTAGCTGATATAGAACTGGACTGTATGAATACATAAATGACAGCAGTAATCCTCTAGTCAGCACTGCATTGGAATAGCTGTAATTTTAATCAATACACCTGATTCTCTGTCCTCCGTAAATCTTAGGAATACAGAACCAAAACCCGGAGCACAGATACCAGCTTAGGGTAAAAACAGACGTAGCAAGATAACTAGTAACATTTGGTAATGTGCTAAACTGCTTACTGAGTTTCAAGTTTGGAAAGGATTAACTATTCCTTCATCGTACTTGCACAAAAGGCAATACACTTTAGGATACTGTTCTTTTTCTCTTGCCTGAAACAGACATTGTCTTGAGGAAACGCATAGGAATCGCTTACGAATGGAACTTCTTGTTTGCATCGTTCGCCAACTGGTAAACCTTGGTCTTTCCTCTATAGCTAGTATGCAAAAAACCCAGATTTGGGGCGTAAGAATACCTGCCATATCCCCCCCAAATGCCAGAAATAGTCAAACACTGAGAATCAGGCTCTTCTGAGACGGGAACAAAGTATGCGTTTACGCTACAATGCGTATCTGTCTTTACTATAAAAGCCATAAAAGCCAACACATATAATAAGGAATCTCTGCACGTCGAGGAAACAGGATCTACAACTTGGGTCTCAGAACAATCAACCCCAAGAACAAACCCAATAGAATAATCTTAAAAGTTACCATGGTTGGAGTTCGACCCCCATGTCCCAGCAGGCCTAAAAATGTAAGTCCACTTTCGGACAGATACATTAAAATCTACCCCATGCCAACAAAAATTAACAGCAGCTTTAACAAGAAAGAACGCCTCTGTAAACTAATACCCATAAAAAAAGTTAACACACTGAAACCCCTAACAAAGAATACAATGCTTTATGGATACTTACATAACATCGGTTTTGCCGGTAGCTTTAACTCCTCCGACAGGGATTCTTCTAACAATTACCGATGAGTTCTTAGGAATCAGGGCATTCTCATCTGTGTATTCTGAAAACAACGTAAATACAGAGAAAAACATCAGTCAATTCGTAAGAATGCATGCTCATATGTAATTACGTAGCACTTCGCAGAATCCCTTTACAGATACAAAAGCAAAATTTTATATGTAACATCACGCTTTCATCGTCTCAACACACTAACAGTATATTTCAAGAAATCTTGGGGTTTGAGAATCAAACACAAGCAGCAAAATCTTTTTCCTTTTTTTAAAACAGTTTGAATGCCAACAGCAAAATGGACTCAAAG
Organism: Calonectris borealis; assembly: GCF_964195595.1. Taxonomy (NCBI): domain Eukaryota; kingdom Metazoa; phylum Chordata; class Aves; order Procellariiformes; family Procellariidae; genus Calonectris; species Calonectris borealis. The sequence goes on from NW_027441646.1 coordinate 16,394, forward strand.
GTCACTAAAGGAGAGTCTGCTAATGCACGAGGTTCTTTCCTGACCTAGCTTAAAGTTGCTTTTGCTTCCGTTAGGCTACAAAACCCATAGATCTTTGGAGAAAAACAAACCACAGCAAAGTCTCACCTGCCTAAACCAGATTCTAAAGTCTGACTAGCTTGCCCTGCAACCAAACAGGCACTTAGCTAAAGCACGAGAACTCTGCGCCATTGCTTTCATAGCTGTTAACTAAAAACCAGTCACCTGTGCTGGCAGTGCTCAAGCCTGACAGAACACAGAAGAGAGCCTGCCGCCTCTGCCTGTTTCTTGGAGCTTAATCCATCAACAACCACACTTCTCAGCTGCTCAGGGCTTTACGTTTAAATGGAAACAGAACTGGCAGTGCTAGAATTTGGATCACAGACATTTTGGGGTTTTTTTGAGCTTGCTTTCACAAGTAGGGCAGAATTGGCTCAAACTCAAGTGGTATCTCCCCTCTTAAGCTAATCATCTAGTTTGAATTAACCAAAGGGACGTGAATTCGTTCGATCCATTCCCTTTTTGCAGAGCAGAGAGGCCCAAACGAAATTACTTAGGAAGACAGCCTTGAAAAGCCTTTCAGGAACAGCGTGTGCCTGAAGCTCTCCATGCTTTGCCTTGGCTTACACCCTGTTAGTCTTCTGAAGAGGAGGAAAGCCTTCTGACCTTTTACATAAGGCCCAAACAAAAAAAAACAACTACCTGAGACACTTGGACTGAGTAAGCTTAAAATGCAAAGATCTCTCCAAGGAGAATGCTTTTTCTATTGTACTTACACAAGCTGGATAGGACTGAATATTTTAAAGCACTATCAGCAGGCATCCCCTGTAATCTGCCTACAGTTTTAAATATTCAAAGCCCTTACCTTTGCAGAGCGAATCAGAACAATGGTCTGAAAACCAAAGATACTGTATACCTCGTCAAGCCCTGTCAGGTGGCATCCCTAAGACCCCTAACGTTGTGCTGTTAAGGCTCTTCACAGACACTCTCCTGAAAATAGTTTAAGTATCTGTAGACAAACAGCAAGCTTTAGGTCCAACCACTTTAAAGGCTAGGGCTGAAGTTACAGTTACCCCAGTGTACATACTACTCTGTTTAAGTTTTAACACATGAAACGGGAAGAGGAAAAAAAACACTAGTACACATTTTAAAGAAAAGCCTGTTGTAAGAGTGTCACAGAACCACAGGGGGAAAAAAAAAAAAAGAAATGTAATGTTTAAGGAATGAAAACACTTTACAAGTCTTTTTATTTCTGAAAAGTCACATCCCAAAGTCTTTAATCACATTCAAACTTATCGAGATGGCAGATTACCAAACTGAAATATCCTACTAAGTAATACGAAACCATTATCATCTCTAAGAATCAAGCACCATTTGTTAGATTTAAAAGAATTTATGATGTCTCTAAGAACATTTCTTACGTATATCCACCATAAACGTTCTGCCATAAAACTTCAGTATTGCCCTGATACGGTTAACATGTAGTACAGGAAAAAAAACCACCGTTAGAAACAAATGATGAAATGATGCTCAATAGCATCTGAATGACCATGTCTTTGGTGTGGAAAAGAAGTTATATTAACAAGAAATTCCAAAGTATAATTTAGATACGGAGAACACTCATGCGCAAGACGGCTTTCAAGGGTCTGCACAGATTTTAACTCACAGATACGCTCCTGATCCAAAATGTTGCTAGTGGGCAGTTTCTGCAACAGCCGCAAAACCCATTTTCCAATGCAGTGGAGTAAAACAAGTTGAAGTCAAAATTAAGTCACGAAATTCACCAAATCCAGGTGGTTTCTTTTCTTCAAATTAGCCATCTCTTTTATTTCTATCACTTTCAGCTTTCTCCACCACATTTCAAAGAAATCTGGCAAGTTGGTTATTACAAGATATGCTCCCACATTTCCTTCTCATTTTACCTAGAAGAATTCCAGGAAACCAAAGCTTTTGTAAGCGCCGTATGTCACACATCAACCACGTACTCCTCTACGCCTAGCTCCATGTCTACAACACAGATCTGAAGGTAGTTGTCAGAACAGCAACTACAAAAGAACAGCTCTGTGAGACCCCCAACGCAAGTCAGAGCTACCGATGGTGGCCGAATCGCATTATGGCTTCCCACCCCACTTAATGCCCAGCGCCGCTTGCCCTCCCGGTCCTGCCGCATGCTGGCGGCATGGGCCCCAGCCTGACTCACGCTACGTGGGGATGACCCAAAAAGAGCAGAGCGCGGCTCCCACAGGCCACGGCCGACGCAGGGTGGTCTGCGACGCCGCCAGCCGGGCGGTGCCCGAGGCCCCGCGCCCGCCGCCCCCGCGCACCTTCTTTGGTCTGGGCGTTGGTGATCTGCAGGTCGCAGCTGGCCGCCTTCAGCTCCTCGCGGCCCCTGATCTGGTGCTTGAGGTCACACAGGGAGATGTGGAGGCCGTTGAAGGTGACCATGTCATGGTTCAGCTTGGAGGCGAACTTGTAGTTGGGGCCAGGAGGTGCCTGCTCCGTGATGGCGTCTACCGCGGCAGACAGCGTCGCGGCCGCTGTGCCAGGTGAGGGCCCGCGGCGGTTCCTCCTCCACCGAGGAGGCCAGGGCAAGCAGCGCGGGCTGAGCTCGAGCGGGCCGGCGGCGCTCAGAGGCTGCGGCGCTCCGCCATGGCCTTCCTGGCCGACAACCGCACGGGCCGCTGCGAGCGTGTCACTGTGCACACGCAACGGCACACTGCACCCACCCCCCGCGCCTCACGTGACCCAGCGCATTATGACAAAAGGCCCGCGTCACGTGGGCGTGGCGGCCCCGCGCTCTTCATCCTAACACCAAGCGCCCCCGAGGGGAGGGGGGGCCCGTCAGCCCCGGGCCTGTCACCACCCCGGGCCGCTGGTCTCCCTGCTGTCCCCTGGCCTGTCACCACCCGGTGTCCTGCCACCCCCCAGGCCTGTCACTGCCTGGTGTCCCTCCTGTCACCCCCCAGGCCTGTCCCTGCCCAGTGTCCCTCCTGTCGCCCCCCTAGGCTGTCACCACCTGATGTCCCTCCTGTCACCCCCCAGGCCTGTCACTGCCCGGTGTCCCTCCTGTCACCGCCCGGGCCCATCACCGCCTGGTGTCCTGTCACCCCCCAGGCTGTCACCACCTGGTGTCCCTCCTGTCACCCCCCAGACGGTCACCACCTGGTGTCCCCTCCTGTCAGCAGCCAGCCAGGGCAAGACAGCCTGGGGCAGATGCAGCGGGCTTGGCCGTGTGGCGCTCGGCTGCCCGCGGTGCAGGGCCGGCAAAGGGAGGGGACATCTCAGGGTGCTTGAGTGTATCTTGTGGCATTCATGGAAAGTTCAGTCAAAGAAGCCAATGACCATTTATGTTTATGGCCACAGACCAGTCCCCTGCCCCCATTTTTTAACTCCTCCCTCTCTGCCTTTAGCCCATCACTATTTTTTGCTTTCTCTTTCTCTGTCTCTCTCCCTGTCTGTAGTTTCTAATTCCTCCCTGTCTGTCCTATAGCCTGCTGCTATTTTTTCCTTTCTCTCCATCTCTTTCTCCTGCTCCCTCTCCTTCTCTTTTTTCTATCGCCGTGTCCTGCTTCCTGGCCTTATCTTAATGTTAGGGTTAGGGGCTAGGGTTAGGGTTAGGCTTAGGGTATCGTTAGGGTTAGGGTTAGGGTCGGGGTTAGGATTATGGTTCGGGTTTAGGGTTAGGGATAGGCTTAGGGTTTCGTTTTAGGGTTAGGCTTAGGGCTTAGGGCTTAGAAGTAAAACTGTCCCAAGCACTTACGCCTCCATCAAGGACCACATGCCCTGAGGCTTGTGATGACTGTTGGATGGCTTTCCCTCCCCCCGATGGAAACACCTCTCAGTTCTCTGTGCTCACACCAGGGAAGGAAAGGCAATACACCCCCATATCTAAAGGCATGGCACTCCAAGCAAAGGTAACGTTTCGTTTCTTTAGATGAACTGCCTGGCCAGTTACAACACCTGCTTATACTGACTTTATCCACCCTTACCCGCAAAACATTGTGACAGGCTGAGTAAGCGTGGAGAGTCAGGTGAACTTTGACGCACACACTGCTACCATAGGACTGGATTTTTAACCTATTTACATTTATCCGTCGCTTTGAAGCTGCCCAAGGGTCAGCATGCCCTTGCTACTGGAGGTTCTTGCTCTGTGCAGGCACTAAGGAAGACATTTCTGGTGACAGATTATTTCTAACGGGTAAAGCACAGCAGAACACACTGTTCATGAGCTGCTGAGAATCGTCCCCCAGGCATAGCAGGAACAACGGCAAAGCTTGTATATTTAAGATGCATTTGAGTTACCTTACCATTAAAATACACCACCACCAGCCAGTGCTCTAGGCGGAAGGCTGACATCAGTGTACAAGGACAGTCCCTTCTGGACATCTCGCTCCTGGGTAGAAATCCTAGAGACTTCCTTTAAGGACAGAAATCCAAAGAGCTACAATAAGCCTTTTAAATTCAGCACAGCAAACAAAAAGCAAACAAACAAAAAATGACAGGAAACCCCTGAGGCACTGATGAGGAACACAAGGTCTCCCCTTGAGTCCACTACCCCTCACAAGACTTACTCAAAATTACTCAGTTGCTTACTCAAAAGCAATAACCAACAAGCCATGTACCCTTGGGGAAGCCCTTGTCCTTCTGTGCCGCTGGTGGCATCCCACCATTTCTTTGGGAGTCCACACAAATTCAGAAGTACACTTAGTCCTGCGGCAGTCATTACCTATGGACCCGAACTCCTCCCACACCCCAGAAGTGGCTGTCGGTCGTCTGGCAGTCATTCTCCACAAACTGCAAGCCCTCCATACCTAACCACCTACCTAGTGACTCATTGGAAATGAGCTGGACCACAACAGAAGTGACACTGCCTGGCCCGGTCACACAGATTAGACCACAAACGGTGGTTACAAGACAGAAAATGCAACACAAACCACAGGGACGGCAAAAAACCAAGCAGAAGACACATCACACAAAAACCAAAGACCCCTATCCAAACCCTAAAAACGCAAGCAAGCTACAAAAGGACTTTCCAAAAAAAAGACCACCCAGAACACAACATAAGGCAAAACCAACCTAACCCCAGGAACCCAGCGCTTGCAAACCCAGATCCTGACCATAACAATAACATGCTTTAATCCTAAGTCGCGTAAACTCCCATAACCCTCAAACCCCATAACCCTAGCACGCTGGAACCCTAGCGCCCCATATCCCTAGCACATTGTAGCCCCAAGATATCAAAACATTGAACACAAACTCCCTGGAGGTCTCTCTCTTCAGGTGGCCCCAGATCTCAGACACCACAACTCTGAAGTGGGGGTGCCCACCGTGCCCAAGTGGAAGATCCACCAGGACAGCACCAGCATCCATCTTCACATCATCCGTCACGCCCTGAAAAAGTGCCCAGGCTGGACACTCCTGGGGAGAAAGGCGGAGGCACTCGGAGACTTTGAACCGGCCAGCCATGGCCACAGGGCTTCAGCTCATCATGTCTGTGTCAGAGCCACCAGGCAGGTGACCCCGTCCCCCCTGCGAAGACCCCTTGGGGTAGCCGTACCCAGCACCAGCTGGCTGGATATGGCCTTTGCTCTATGGGGAGGTGCTCCCTGGGAGCAGGGTCTCTCACGGGGGAACTCACAGCTCACCTGGGCTGCTCTGCGGCCACCGGACGCCTTTGCTGTCAGGTGGCTCTCAGCACCTCTCTGCCAACGGCTGTCACCTCCCTGCGGGACGCTCTCCAGCGCACGGTCCGTCTCCACTGGGTCTCCCTGGGGACAAAGATCGGAAGGGAGGGATGGGGTTTGCTCTGTCCCCGTTCCCAGGGTGCTTCAGGAGAGACCTGCCACCCCCAAATGAGCTGTCTGACGTGGACACCACAGACGAGCTGCAGACGTGGGTCAGCACGGTGGCGGGGAGTGGGCAAGATGTCCTGCGGAGCCCCCGGCGCTGGCGGAAAGCAGAGCTGGAGACAACGGGGAGAAGCCCCAGGCAGCCAGCAGCTGGCGGTGGGGCCTGGCAGGAGCAGCGCCCGCAGAAATGCCCGGCTCCTGGAGCCTCGGCCCCAGGGCTGCAGCCTCGGCACCTCCTGGGGCTTCGCTGGGAAAAACCAGGCAGGGGTGACCCTGACAGCCCGCACACGTACCTGGCCCCGGGATCTGGCAGCCTGTCCCTGTGCCCATCGCTGCCACGGGATCCAGGAAGCAGCGCCCCAGCCCTGGCGTGGCCCTGAGCCGCCTCTCAGGCCAGGCAGCAGGAAGCCGCGCCCCATGGCATGCTGGGAGCTGTAGGCCCGGGGCACGGGCTGCCGCGCGGCCATGTTGGTTCCCGGGGCATGCCGGGAGCTGTAGGCCTGGGGCACGGGGCTGCTGGGCAGCCATGTTGGTCTTGGGAGGTGCGGGCTCTGCTCCAGCTGCGGCCCAGCTGAGGTGAGGACAGGCACGCAGGTGGAGCTACCGAAGAGGAAGGGAGGAGAGCACAGACGGACAGAGAAAGAAGTGCTTGAACTGTAATATTTGCCTGGCAGTGCAGAGAGCGGGAGCTGCGGTGAGTCCCAGCCCCTCGGGGCCGTGTCACCCCTCTTCTGCATCGCAGTCCCTCCCAGCCCCCCCCTCCCATTTCCCTCTGTGTCATTTTTTTCACTTCCCCATACCTCTCTTCTTCTGTTGCTGTGTTCTGCTCCCCGTCCTCTCTTCTCCAAGTCCCTCTTTCCCTGTCGCTCTACCTGCCCCTGTCTTTTTCTTGCTGCCCCTCCCTCCTGCTCCCTGTCCCTCTTTTTGCCTTCCTCTGTCTCTGCCCTGCAGCACATTGCTGTTGTTTCTTCTCTGTCTCTTTGTCCTGGTCTGCATCCCGCTCTGTTTTTCACAGTCTCTCTGGCCTGTTCCCTGTCCTGCTTTGTCTCTCTCTGCCTGTATGTCCCGCTCCCTGTCCTTGTCTTCCCTTCTCCCTCCTTCTGCTTCTCTCTCTCTCTGCCTCCCCCCCCGCCCTGCTCACTGTCACTGCGGTTTTCCATGCTGTATCCCACTGTCCCTGTCCTTCTTCCTGTTCATCTCTCTTCTGTCTCTCGCTGCTGCTCCCTGACCCTTCCCCTCCCCGCTTCCTCCATCTCTCTGCAGGGCTTCTGAGACCTCTCTTTCTTTCCCCATCCCTCTGTGCTGCTCACTGTCCCTGTTTCTCTCTTTCTCTTCGTTGTTATTCTTGTCTGTCACTCTGTCCTTCTCCCTGCCCCTATTCCTTTTTCCTCCCTCTCCTTTCTTCTGCCCACCGCAGGTTTTCTTGCGATCTCTATCCTGCCCCTAGCCCTTAGTTCTTTCTCTCTTCCTGCCTCCGTCTCCCTCTTTCTGCCTCTCTTCCTCTTTTCCTGCTGCTTCTTTCTCCATCTTTGTCCAGATCCCTGTCGTCTTTTTTCTCTTGCTGTCCTTCGGTCCTTTTTCTCTTTTCTCTCTTTCTCTCTGTCCCATTCCCTGCCCCACCCTTTCTCACTAAACCCCGCTCTCCAGCTGGCTGTGCCTTCTTTCCTCTCTCTCTCGCTCTCTAGTTCTCCTTTCTTCGTCTCTCTGTCCCACTGCCCATCACAGCTGGTTTTGTCCTCCAGTGGTGTCCTGCCCCCTCTTCCTTTTTTCTCTCGCTGTCATTCTGGCCTCTTCTTTTAAATTCCTCCATCTCGGTCCTGCACCCGTCACTGTTTTTTTCCTTTCCTGTCCCTTTGTCTTGCTCCCTGTTCCCCGTTCTTGTCTCTCCTTCCCTTTGTTCTGCCGCCCATCTCTGTTCCCCTTCTTGCTCCATCTCTCTGCCCTGCTCCCTGGCCCTCTAAGTCTCTCTCTGCTTCTCTCTCCCGCTCCCTGTCTCTCCCCCACCCTATTTTTCTGTCCTACTCCCTTTTCAGGTTCCCCCCGCCCTCACTTTGTCCTGCTCCCTGCCGCGGCTATTTCTCACTCCATCTCTGTCCTGCAGCCCAGTGCTGTTTTTTCCTTCCATCTCTCTGTCCTGCTGCCCAGCCCAGGCTCTTTTACCTCCTTCTGTGTCCTGCTCCCCGTCCCTTAGTTTTGCCTGTCTTTCCCTTTGTCCTGCCTCCCTGTGCCTTTCTTCTCTCTCTGTATCGCCCTGTCCTGCTCCCTGTCCTTGCCTTTCCCTGACAATCTGTGTCCTACTCCCTTTCCTTGTCTTTCCCTCTCTGCCCCCATCCTTCTTCCTACCTTTCTTTTTCTTCTCTCTCCCCCTCTGTTCCTGCAGCTTCTTCTTCTACCTCTGTCCTGCTCCCTGCCCCTTTTTTCCTCTCGCTGTCCCTCTGCCCTGCTTCCTGTCCCCATCGTTTCTTCTTTATTTCTCTGTCCCGCTGCCTGTCCCATCGTTTCTTGTTGTACTCCCCTGCCCTGTCCAGCTGGCTCTCCCTTTTATTTGTTCTCTCTTCCTCTTTTCTGCTTCTCGGTCCTCTTTTCCTCTTCCCCTGTCTCTGTCCTCCAGCCCGTTGCTGGCTTTTCCCCCCCTTCTTGGTCTCCATCAGGATCTGACCCTCTCTTTATTTCTCAGTCCCTTTGTCCTGCTCCCTGTCCTTCCTTCTCTTTCTCCATCTGGACGTCCTGCTCCCTGTCCCTGTCTTTCCCTAGCCCCCCCTTCCTTCTTCCTCTCCTTCCCCACGCCCATCTCTGCCTCTCTGTCCTGCTCCTTGACCCTACTTTTTCTTCCTCCATCTCTCTGCAGGGCTCCTCATCCCTATTTCTCTTGATTTCTCCAGCTCTCTAGCCTTTTCCCCATACCTTTCTTTCTCTCTCAGCTCCTCTATCTTTTCTCTCATCATATTTTTCTCTTTCTAGTCCACTGTCCTTCTCCCCGTCAACTGAAGCTGAGTGACCAGGTTTCCCTGGGCTCTGGTATTTCCTTAGCATTGCCCTAGGGAAGATCTGTGGTTTTAGGGCTAGGGATCATTTAGGAGCTGGTCTCCTTACGTAGGCAGCGGAGCTAGGCATAGTTAAAGCAGAGGTTGTTCTCAGCTGGTGCTCTGTGCGTCCTGTTGAAAGAGCAGGCTGTGGGCCTTATTTGGAAGGAAGGTTTCTTGTTCTGCGCTTATTGCTCCTCGGGACGCTGCACAGAAGTGGTGGTGGGGTCTGGAGAGACAGATGGGACCTGCTGTGATTCCTAGTAAATGTGAACTTGAACGAGAGCAGACTGACTGCATATGGTTTTCTTCTCAGCTCCAATTCCAACCTACGTGCTCGGCGCTAATGAAAAAAGAGACCCTGAGCTGCAAATGAGCAGACAACGTCACTCACTTAGGTCACCGTGCAGTTGGTCTGTGATAAGGGATGTGTACTTCCATGACGGTGCTTTCGTGAACGTTCTCTGGTCTTGCCGCTTCAAAGCCCTCCCTTTTTCCAGAAATTTTAAGATGGCATTTCTTATTCTGGGGTTCAGGCTGGAGTTGGACTTAATGTTGAACAGCTGATATCATGGGCTCCGTAAAATGTGAGAGAGAACCCTGCTTTGTTGTTGTTGTTGTTGTTGTTTTCTAACACGCCCTAAACTTTGCTAAGCAAAGGGAGGAGTGGTTGCAAGAGTCTGTTCTTTGAGAGTGACGTATTCCTGTAGCGTGCCTGTCTTTGTATGGTGAAGGTTTCCTACCTGCAGTATGATTTTGCTGAGCTGTGAGGCTGTATTGGCGTAGCAAAGGTAAGAAGTGGCGTCTTTAAAGGTCATGCAACTGTAGCAAAACTAGCGGGAGAAGCTAGTTCCTTCCCTGACAAAACTAGTAGCAAGTAAAAGCATTTGCTATTGGCTTTTTTATGCAATGTTCACACAGAGCTTTTGGTATTGATTGATTTTTGGGAAGCAAGACAGCAGTGAGGAAAGAAAACTGGGGCTTCTTCACCGTAGGCGGGGTTCAAGCCTTTGCGCTAGAACAGGTCTTCACTAGAGTTTACAAAAAGAGAAGATGAGCTGTCTGTAAGGAAAGTTTCAGTAGAAGTAAGGCTAGATTTGCAGAATTTGGTCCTCCGTATCTGTTGCAAATAAGAGATGACTTGGCAGTGTTTACATCTGAAGTGCATGCCGGTGTGTTAATGCAGGCCGTCGAGGTCTTTTCAGGGGTACTTCTGGACTGCAGGTTGCGTGCGTGGGGGGCACCATGTCCCAGGATGAGCCAGTTTTAGCTCAGAGGATGTGACAGAATGGCAACCATCTTTGTGGTGGACCCCTGTCATGGTTTAACCCCAGTCGGCAACTAAGCACCACACAGCCGCTCACTCGCCCTCCCCCCAGCAATGGGATGGGGGAGAGAATCAGAAGAGCAAAAGCAAGAAAACTCACGGGTAGAGATAAGAAGACTTTAATACTTGAAATAAAATAATAATAGCAATAATAGTAATACTAGTAACAGTAATAATAGTAACACCAATAATACCATAATATTACCAATAATAACACCAATAACACCAATAATAACAATAATAACAATAATAATAACAACAACAATAATAACACCAATAATAATAATAATAATAATAATAATGATAATAATAATAAATAATAATAATTTGTAATTAAAACGAGAGAGAGAAAGAGAGGGAGAGAGGATCAAGAATAAGAACCCCAATCCTAACACTAACACCAAACCCTCACCCTAACTCGAACCCCTAACGCTACCCGTAAACCCTATGCATAACACTAAGACCTCACCCTTACCCTAAGCCTAACACCGAAACCTAACCCTAAACCTGAACCCCAACCCTAACCCTAAACCAAATGCTAACCGTAAACCTAACCCTAACTCTAACCCTAACCCTATCCCTAACCCTAAACTCGAACCATCCTAAACCCAACCGTAAAACTAATGCTAACCCTAAGCCTAACCCTAACCCTAAACATAACCCTAACCTTAACCCTAAACCTAACCCCTAACCATAACCCTAACCTTAACGCCTAACCCTAACGTTAACCCCTAACCCTAATGCTAACCCTAACCCCGAACTCTAGCCCTAATCCTGAACCCTAACCCTAACCCTGAACCCCAACCTAACCCTAACCCCTAAACCTAACCCTAATGCTACCCGTAAACCCTACGCATAACACTACGACCTCACCCTAACCCTAACTCTAACCCCAATACCGAACCCTAACTCTAACCCTGAACCCCAATCCTAACCCTAAACCCTAACCCTAAACTTAACCCTAACACTAACCCTAAACCTAACCCTAATGCTACCCGGAAACCCTAAGCGTAACATTAAGACCTCACCCTAAACCTAACACTGGACCCTAACTCTAACCCTTAACTCCAGTCCTAAGCCTAACTCTAACCTTAACCCTAACCCTAACACTTAACCCTAAATTGAACACTTAACCCTTACCCTAACCCTAACCTAACCTTAAGCCTAACCTGAATCATAAAGCTCTAACCCTAATGTTAACCGTAACCCCGAACCCTAACCCTAATCCCAAGCCCTAACCCTAACCCTGAACCCCAACCCTAACCTTAACGTAATGACCCTAACCCTAACTCTAACCCTAACCCTAATGCTACCCGTAAACCCTAACTGTAACACTAAGACCTCACCCTTATACTAACGCTAACCCCAATACCGAACCCTATCTCTAACCCTGAACCCAATCTTAAACCCTAACCCTAACCTTAACGCTAACACTAACCCTAAACCTAACCCTAACGCTACCTGTAAACCCTAAGCGTAACATTAAGACCTCACCCTAACCCTAACACTGAATCCTAACTCTAACCCTTAACTCTAATCCTAACCCTAACTCTAACCTTAACCCTAACCCTACCCCTAAACCTAACACTTAACCCTAACCCTAAGCCTAACACTTAACCCTAAACCGAACACTTAACCCTAACCGTAACCTAACCTTAAGCCTAACCTGAATCATAAAGCTAACCCTAGCCCTAACCCTAACCCTAAGGCGAAACCTCACCCTAAAACAAAATCCTAACGCTAACCCTAACCCCAAACCGTAACCCTAACCCTAACATCAAACCGTAACACTAACACTTTGGCATAACCCTAACGTTAAACCTAAACGGAACCATAAAACTAACCCTCACATAACACCGAACCCCTAATTCTAACCGTAACCCTAATGCTAACTCAACCTCAAACCGTAATCTTAAGACATCACCACAACCCTACCCCTACCCCTACCCCTACCCCTAACCCTACGCCTAACCCTAAAACTAAACCCTAACCCTATCCCCTAACCCAAACCCTAACCCTAACGCTAAGCCTATCCCTAACTGTAACCCTACGCCCTAACCCTAACGCTAACCCTAACCCTAAAACGAAACCATAACCCTATCCCTAACACTAAACCTGAACCATAATCCTAACCCCAACGATAACCCTAGGCCTAACCCTAACCCCAACCATAACCCTAACCTTAACCCCTAATCCTAATTTTAAGCCCTAACCCTGATGCTAATCCTAACCCCGACCCCTAACCGTAATCCCGAACCCTAACCCTAACCCTGAACCCCAACCTGAACCCTAATGACCCTAACCCTAACTCTAACCCTAACCCTAATGCTACCCCAAACCTAATACCGTAACCATAACACCTCACCCTAAACCTAATGCGAAACCTAATCCTAAAATTAAACCGCAACTCTAAACCTAAACCCTAACCCTAAAAATTAATGCTACCCCTAACCCAAACTGAAATCCTAACCCATAAGCGTAAACCCAATGTAACCCCTAACCATAACACTAAGCCCTAACCCTAACGCTATCACAAACCTAATACCATAACCGTGAGACCTCACCCTAACCCTAATGCGAAACCTAACCCTAAAACTAAACTGCAACCCTAACCCTAAACCTAATCCTAATACTTAATGCTAACCCTAACCCAAACTGAAATCCTAACCCATAAGCATAAGCCCAACCATAACCACTAACCATAACACTAATCCCTAACCCTAACCCTAACTCTAACCCCAAACCCTAACCCGTATCCCAAACACTAACCCTAACCCTGAACCCCAGCCCTAACTCTAACCTTAACCCTAACCCTAACCCTAATAAGCCCTAACCCTAATGCTAACCCTAACCCCAAACCCTAACCCGTATCCCAAACTCTAACCCTAACCCTGAACCCCAGCCCTAACTCTAACCTTAAACCTAACACTAACCTTTACCCTAACCCTAACCTTAAAACTAAACCCTAACCCTAAACCCTAACCCAAACGCTAACCCTAACCCTAAACCTAACCATAACCCTAAGCCCTAACCCTAACCCTAACCCTAAAATGAATCCCTAACCTGATCCCTAACCCTAAACCCAAACCATAATCCTAACCCCAACCCTCTCCCTAACCCTAACGATAACCCTAACCCTAACCCTAAACCTAACCCTAACCCTAACCCCAACCCCTAACCATAACCCTAATGATAAGCCCTAACCCTAATTCTAACCCTAACCCTAACCCATATCCCGAACTCTAACCCTAAGCCTGAACCCCAGCCCGAACCCCAGACCTAACTCTAACCCTAAACCCTAACCCTAAACCCTAACCCAAACCCTAACCCTAACCCTAAAACTAACCCTAACCCTAACCGTAACCCCAAGCCCTAACCCTAACCCTAAACCTAACCCTAAAATGAAACCCTAACCCGATCCCTAACCCTAAACCCAAACCATAATCCTAACCCCAACCCTATCCCTAACCCTAACGATAACCCTAAGCCTAACCCTAAACCTAACCCTAACCCTAACCTTAAACCTAACCCCTGCCCCTAACCATAACCCTAATGATAAGCCCTAACCCTAATGTTAACCCTAACCCTAAACCTAACCCTCACCGTAACACTGAGCCCTAACCCTAACCCTAACCCTAAACTTAATCACAAACACTATAACTGATGTAAATGAGCAATATCAGGGCAGCAAGTCAGGTTCTTTAAATCCTTGCTTTCTCTCTTCCCTTCTCTCTTCTTGCTTTCTCTCTTCCGTTCGAGGAGAGTTCCGTTCGAGGAAGCTTTAGCTAGTTTTATTATATTGTCTGTCTTAGGAGGAACAGCCACTTCTACTTTCCGCTTTGTCTTGTCAATTTTTGCTTTTGGCTTATCCTTCTCTTTTTTCTCCTTTTCAGACATCGGCTTGAAAGCAATAGAATCTGCTTCCATAGGCTCATCTCTCACAGGGGTGGCATCATCTCTGCTTGGGCCATGAACAGGGAGTCCATTTTAACGTCTTCTGCTGGAACTGGCTCTCTTGGTTTTCTCGCACCTGCTAACAACTCAGCATTGGGAAATCCTTCATCCTCATCCCTTTTTCTTCTCTTTTTATGCTTATTTCCTTGGCCATCTCCTAGTGGATTTTTCACCTCCTTCTCTTTTGATTTGGTAGGATCCTTGATGCCATGGCTCTCTCTTTCAGAAGGTTTTTCAGGGTAATTTCCAGCTATATTGTGATTTTGGTGGCTCTGCCAAGCAGGATAATCCTCCCTACGTCCCCGAGCATATGGTGAATTCTCTTGTCTGGTCCCAGGTGGACCAAACCTACCTGGAGAAAAGTTCTCTCTGTTTACTGGAGGGTGAGGTTGAGCGCCAACAGCATAGCCCTTGTAAAACTTTCCATGCCATTCTCTGTAGTTCCTTTCCCATTCCCGGTACCTTGCCTTTTCAAATGGATCTCTACAGTCAAGAGATCTGCCATAGTAAGCTTTCAGATCATATGGTGGAACTTCTCTGTATCTGTTAAAATACTCCCTTCCTCCTTCCCCTTGAGGTATAGTCTGTTTAGTGGGAGACTGGCCTCTAAATACTGGAGACCTTGACCGTGAATGGCATCTTCTGTATGGGGGTGACCTTGACCTTGAACGCTGATAACCGTGTGACCTTGACCTAGAACGATAGTTACGCCTCTTCCCTTTGCCTCTTCTTGGATACGGCAGCAATCGCGAGTAGGAACGAGAATGGGAAGGACTAAATGAGCGAGAGTAGGAGCGAGTGCGGGAAGAACCTGATCTTGATGTGGAGCAGGTAGACGAACTTGTAGAGTAAGGTGAAGCACTATAAGGAGACTTGGACCTGGAAAAAACCACAACACACAGAAAAAGAAATGAAGTTAATTCAAAACAGTCATTCTCCCCAATTTTTTTCCTCCCAAATTTGGTTTGGGTTTTTTCTCCTCTCCATACGCTTATGTCAAAGCTTCTTTCAGCTGCTGACATAATGCTACTGCAAATTGAGGAATTTGATAACATTTTTCAATTCCATTTGTCTTGTTTTAGTTATGCATGCTTACTATCTGCAACGAAAAATTCTATTGGAAAAAACACTGTC
The DNA here is from genome assembly GCF_964195595.1 of Calonectris borealis. NCBI lineage: Eukaryota > Metazoa > Chordata > Aves > Procellariiformes > Procellariidae > Calonectris > Calonectris borealis. The sequence goes on from NW_027441646.1 coordinate 31,699, forward strand.
ATTTTTCCTTATGTCAGATGCACTTTAGTGTAACTGCAGTCCGATATGCTGTTGAAATACAAACGTGAAAAACAAGGCAACTTCATTGAGCCAAATACTTCCTCCTCTTTAAGTCTCCGTTGTTCTCTGTAAAACTCCTCCCTAGATCAGGGAGGCCAATGGCATCCTGCCAACTTAAGCATTTTTCTCCCTGCTTTCTGTTCTTTAGAGACTACGCTCATTTCCTGATCCTCATACTTGCCTTCCACATCCTCACCCCCAACAGTTCATTCAGTCTTCTCTCCTTATACTCAGCTTTGCACCTGTGGATGGAGGCTGCCCACCCTTGAAAGAGACTCCCATCTCCCGTGGGCCAAGTGCCCACTGCTCCTCTGCCACTCCTTGATACACTTAATACATCACACTTCTGATCTTCCAAGTACTGCACAGATATTAACTAATCTTCTCTGGAACTTCTTTTAACTTCTTCCACATACGCTTCCTATGTTGTTGCCTCATCATGAGGTATTTGGCCTGGTCCTGTCCCTGAATTGTTGTTTTCTTGCTGACTGAATTGGAGATATCAGACAACCTGTGGGATGGATCCTGGTTTTTCTTTTGATTTACCTTTAAGATTTTATAAACACAATGCACTCTTACAATCTGTCTATAACAAACATATAGCGAAAGGAAGGACTAGCTTGACGCTGCAGTAATAGGTAAAACAGACTCCTCTCTCTCCAACTGAGAGAAAGCGTCTTGGCTATGTGAGATGACTAAATTGAAGAAATTCAAAATTGTCATAAAAGAACAGTGTTGACTTTTCCAACCATTTGCTCATGCAGTATCAACTAAGTTGTTAAAAAAAGAATGTTGGAGGCTGATTCCTATTGGGAAATCAATTTCTTCAGCCCTATTTAGCCAGTAATGGAAAAGGTGGCTTTCCATCTGATCCTTTAATTATCTTTAATTTTTATAGGCAATTATGGTTTCCTCAAAAAGCGTTCATTTCTCAGAGTCCTGTTTTCAGTCATGTACCGGAGTTTTATTTTAAATAACCTTAGTGGAAGTACAGATGCCCTTTGTAAAAGCCAATTCAAATGAAGCCATTTAAACATCAATTACCACTTGGATTCTCCACAACTATCTGTGCATACTTGCTTCATTATAAATCAGCTGTTGTATAAGTTATGCGTTATACAGCCTCTTTTAACAGGTGACAAGGAGTCATCTATTGAATTTCTGTAGAATACTTACACTTCCCAGCCTGGTCTGCCACCTGCTGAGCGAACTGGACTGGCTCTCATTGGATGACCTTTTGGAGTGGGGAGAGGAAAAAGAAAGAAATCCCATTCAGTTCCTCTGAAGGCAATTTTTTTAAAGAAATTCTGAAGTTACAGTTACTTACCAGTGTCGTGGTTTAACCTGGCAGGCAGCCAAATACCACGCAGCCGCTCACTCACTCCCCCCGCCCCCCCAGTGGGACGGGGAGAGAATCGGAAGGGTAAGAGTGAGAAACACTCGTGGGTTGAGATAAAGACAGTTTAATAGAACAGAAAAGGGAGAATAATGATAATAAATAATGATAGAATATACAAAATGAGTGATGCACAATGCAATTGCTCACCACCCGCGCTGACCGATAACCAAGTAGCGATCGGTACTTCCTGGATCACGCCTACCGTTCATATACTGAGCATGACGTCACATGGCATGGAATACCCCATTGGCCAGCTGGGCTGGCTGTCCTGATTATGTTCCCTCCCATCTTGTGTACCTAGCTCAGTCAGTAGGCACGGGAACTGTCCTTGGACTAGGAGGGCACTTAGCAACAACTGAAAACATCAGTGTGTTATCACCATTCTCCTCATACTAAATCCAAAACACAGCACTAGGAAGAAATTTAACCCTATCCCTGCCGAAACTAGGACACCAGTTGTGGGTATTGCTTGTCCTTGGGGGCCCAGAAGACTTGGTAATGCTGGTTGTCTTTGTACGGGAACCTGATAGACATCTCAAAAAACCATTAGTAGGCTTGAGTTCTGAAGGTTTTAACCAACTCTCCCGTGGAGAAGAATGTGGATTAAATGCCTAACTATCCGTTTGCTGCAGACCACAGTAAGTCACCAGAGTTGGCTATATCATTTTCTATGAGAGAAATGAATCCCACCTCTCCTTTGCCAGAGGGTAAATGTAAATTGCAGGCTCAGGGTAAAGTTCGTCTCCAAGTAACTACATTTTATAAATGGAAGAAGTCTATTTCCTACAATACGAGATCCATGACAGAAACACAGAAGTGCTACCAAGTGCATTTTAAAACAGCCACTCCTGTCAGCACACAGCAGTATTTTCTTAGTTTATAGCAACAGGAAAACTTCAGTCTGTTTCACACATGGGATTTGATGAAAGTCAGAGGGGGCGGAAATCTCAGTCCAACAGCTACTTGTTAAATTTTGCAAGAAGCCTTTGAAACATAAACCAAAAGCAAAACGAGCTTTCAGAGAGAACGACTCCACTGCAAACACTACTGAAATGTTTTGCAGAAATACAGATTCTTAGCATACCACACGTTTGACCAACTTCCAGGGGCACGAACAGCAGGACCACCCTATTTTAATATTCAAAAGTATCACAGATTCTATGGTTAAGCACAATGACAGTGCTTCCTGCCCCGTAATTACAGATGCTGGCCAACTTGGTTGCATAGCCACTCAGACATGCACGCATGGTTTCTCTCGCTCACTTTTTGGCCAGTCCAATTAATTCCATACTTACGCATTAATAGTTGGTATTGCGTATTTTCCAGTGTTTGTCAGCATAGCACCCTTTGTATTGGGGTCTTTCACCTCCATCATGAAACTCCTTGGAATTCCTGTGCTCTTTAATTCTGGGAACAGGCTCAACATTTTTGTCCTGTTAAGAAAAGAAATGCAGACATATCTCCTTTTAAGACCCACACTTAAAATGACATTTCAATGATTATTTTAAGCAGCAAAAGCCTTTAATCCTCTCCTTTTACCCAGCATAAGGGTTGCTCGACTAAAATACTTATTTTCCTAAATGAATATAGCCAGGATGTTCCAAAGGCTTGAGCAGTGTTTTGAACTCATTCCATTCTTTGGCTTAAGTTCAGGTTCTTTAAGGGTGAAATATCCCTTAGCTCACCATCCACTCAGAAAAGAGATACAAACCCGCTCCTCCTCCAAAGCGCAATTCAGAGCACAAATATTCAATAGATGGGGTCAACAGAAACATCTTGGTTTTACATGAAATACTAAAAACTGTGAACTGTCATTAAACAGAGTTAAAACCAGAAACATTTCCAGTAATATTGAAATATATAAAAATATGCATGAAAGTTCACAGAGCAAGATCTGTGGACATACTTAATGTCTATGACCTAGAAAAAAGAAAAGTTTACATTTATAATGCCAGGTTTCCCTTGGATTTTGAAGGGCTTTGCAACATTGCCCTATGAACCTCTGTCTTTCACCCCAAGAGAAACAATTCTTAATATGAGTATTCATGGATTTGTTACGTAACTGCCAAGGTAAAAAAATGAAAAGCTAAGGAACACCAGAAGTCCCCCACAGTCTTACCCCATTTGTTGGGCAGTTCTTTATACAGTCGCCAGGTTTTCCGCAACGAAAGCAAGCAGATGATGGTGGAGGTGGACCCCAGGGTTTCTTCATGTAACTAAAAGGGTTTGGGGCAAAGAAGAAAAAGGTATGCACGTGTCTCTCTCGTTAAAACAAACTTCTCTACAATCTTTCCATAATCTTCAAAGAACAGATTTGACATTATCAACACTTACTTGATTGGATCATATTCCTGGCAAGACTGTAGCATCATAGCTTTTATTTTATCTTCTTCGGAAGCATTGGCTTCAGCCAGATTGGCAGTCTGTTTAACAGGTAATTATTTGACACATACATTAGAAACACATTTAAGCCCACACTGCCAAAGAGAACACCACTCACCCAACCCTGTAAAGAGCAGCACAACGCCAGCTGAGGTTGCATGAAAACAGCTGCTTATATGAAACAGAGTTGTCCAAAAGATGTTCTGGGGAGTCCTTACATCATCACAGGCTGTTTATGTGCCTGTTAACCTACTTGAAAAGAGCATTCCTGGGCACTCAAAACCTTAGGCTCTTCATGTTCCCCCCCACTAACTTCTTCATAGGAAGCAAGTTAACTACAATAAGCAAAACCTGCAGTTTTTTTCCAGTTGACCGTGTCCTTTTAACATACAAATTGTAATATAAATGTTATGCAGAACTGGATCTTCAAATTATTGAAGCCAGCTGATTTTTTTAAAGTAGTATTTGTTCAAATGTTTTTCTTACACACTAGTACAGATACAAGCAGGGTCTAAGGGAGTGACTGTAAATGATTTGGACCCTCAAGCACCTATCATTCAGATCAACCACTCATGGTTTTGGTTTTAGATGCATTCATTCACAAAAGCAACCAACTTGTTTCAGCATTTTGTTAAAGGGCTGTTTCATATACACAGCTTTTTCTCAACTGTAACATAATCCAGATCGACATCTATGAAGTCATTTCCATTAACATTTACAGAAGACTTTACAGATACTTGACTAATTTGTTTGAACCCAAGCCGTTTACAAAACACATCCAAAACCCACAAGACATTACTAGGAATAGACCAAAATTCAAGATGGCATTTAATGCATAATAAAACAGAAAACTTTTTACAACACATTGCCTCCATGCTAAGCCAGTCTGCACTGAGGAGGTTAGAGTAAGGAACCGTCTGGAGCTGCTTTATCTTATGTTCCTCTATTTTTCTGAAATACTTACATTTTCTCAAAAGCTTAAATGTGTACACCACTTGGACAGTTTTTCACATTTTAGAGTAAAACTTCACCTGAGTTTACAGAACCAAGGACATGTTTAGGGACAGCGCTAACAGAGACCAATTTCTCCTGGTGGCTACCTTCCAAACTATTGTTTTTTTCTTACCAAATGTCCACAATTTAATTTCTGCAGTGAGAGAGGGAAGAAGTTACCAGTGGGAAGAGATTTTTCTTTCTGGGAAAGGAACTCCAGCCTTTATTTTCAGAAGAAAGGACTAGCTCCTCTGCATTAGGCCCTGCCTTCTCTAATCTTTGTAACTTTAAAGACTAGTAATTTAATTGGCTAGCACTACGCCTTTTCACAAAGCGCAATCCCTAGTGCTTTCCCAGACAAAGTTACATGTTGTTGAGCAAAAAATGCAAGCAGTTCCATAGCAAAACATGGCATTACAACAGTTTCAGAAGGTCACGTTTGCTAATATGCCACACATACGCATCAGTATTTTCCTGTAAACAATTAGGTGCATTTACACAATTTACACAATTTACACGTCTGCGATCAAACAAATTAGATTGTGTTGTCCACTGTATATATACTACAGTGTATGAAATTGTGCAGCATTCAAAGCATGGATCTATAACTGTAGCGCCTAGAAATTCAAAAATAGCCATGCAATTGTCCGTGTTCCAGAAACGCTTCTATTTTGGCTCTTGCAAACCCCCCTGAAATGTCCGTCACTTACAGCCAATTAAATTCTTCTGTGAAAATTGTGTTAGTTTCCAATGCAAAATGAACGAAAAGTATGAAAAACGGTAAACAGCTTCTGAAGTGCTTCTTCTTTGTGTCTTGAAGATGAGCAATACTGCAACATTACGTTGCGGCTGATAAGGTCCTCCCCCTTCTATCTTCCCAAACTGGCAACTACTCTTTACCAGGATAGTATCAAAATATACACACATTTTAAAGTTAAAAGAAATACTTTAAATTATTAAAAATTAAATTAAAGGTTTGTTCACATGACAACAGTTCTCCAGCTATAGATCACAGTATAAGATTTAAAAATACAAAGCAAACACTTTTTTTTTAGGAATATATATGTACCTTAGTCAGCTGGGCCAGAGAAATAGATGCAGAAGAGTCATCAATCTGTTCACAAAAAATTAAACTCACATTCAAGTTCTACAATCAAAAACAGAGCAATAGTTAACCTCTACTGTAGTCTGACAGTCTGCACTATATCCTCCGAGTGTCACTGAAAGAGCCATTTCCAACCTAGTGTAGTTGGTATTTGTTCAAAACAAAGTCCAAACCTGTGACAGCTTAAGAGTGCCTATGTGGTTAAGGAGAAGAAGCTAAACTAACCAAACCCGCTGGAGATCAACTTATTGCTCCAGAATATCTCAGAGAGGGACCCTTGTCAAATGCTCACAGCTGCTTAAAAGTCGAAGGGGTAAGGAAGCTATCAATTTTCAGCTAAAAAGGATTTTTAAAAAATATTTATTTGAAAAGGAAGCATCACTACAGGAAACTTCTTTTCAGTGTGGTTTGTAAACTAATCAGCCAAGTATTTCCTTGTGTTACTTATTTCTGTTTTAGCAGCAGAACGACAGTGTCTTCAAACCTGAAGAAAAACGCTGCCCCTTTTCCAAATGTAAATTCAAAGTGGCAGTATCCTAAAGAAAAGCTTAGCCTTTGGGAAATTAAAGCAGCATCCAGCCCTGAAGTCACCCAGATCCAAAAACGTACTGCAGGCGGAGGTTAAGAAAAATGACAGGGATTTTACCCTTTACAAATGCACCAGGCTCTAACCTTGTGCCAAAATTTGTACACTGGGTTTTACGTATTTTCATTTGCAGACAAACTATTAAACTAAACTGCTTCATCTGATAAAGCGGAAAGGTCAAATGTAGAACTTTAGAATACCACTTTGTGTAGCAACGATATTTAAATTCACAGCAATCTATTAAAGACAGTTATGCACTCAGTTATGCACTCAAACAATATCGCTTCAATTATACAGTTTCAGGAACAAATACCCAAGTCTTTAAGGACATGAAAAGGAAGCATTTAGCTGCACAGAACTGTCCTCAAAACGTGTGGGACATGTTGGTTTTGGTATTTGTTTGAACCCCCAAGTCAAAAGTAAGAAACAGTACCATGTTTAACAATAATGGTTTCTCAGTGGTTTTTGATAACATTTTCAAAAACCATGTTCAGTTGTGCAAACCTTGAACCTACGTGATCTAAAAACGATTGTACATTATCTGTACAACACAAAGTCGTTCAGGAAATAGTCTAGCATATCCAGTATGAAATACAATGCATTACTAGGCACAAACACCAATATTCACATTAGATAGAACTGTGCAAATGATGGCATTACTCCGTTTCTACTATGCTGAATCAAATACATTGTATTTACAACATATACTATGTTTTACTGGAAAATCTATTAAGTTAATGTTTGGAAAATTAATCCAAGGCTACCTTAAGTGCAGCGTGCAGCAAAAGTGTGAGATTGTGTTTTTACATACTGCTTTTAATGTTCCACTTACTGGCTCAGTTTGACTTCTAGAAGAAGAAATAAAGGTGATCAGAACTTCAAATACAGCACTTGTACCAAAAACATAAAGCACTGAAAACAGATTATAAAACCTGAACATCAAAACTTTATGTTCTGATAGTCGAGTGAATCTGGAAATTTACTCATATACATAAACCGTTGTCTCTTGGTACATTCAGTGCAACTAAAAAAACCCCCCAGAATCCCATTTCTGCTTTGTCACAAATTACTCTAAGGCTTACAGATATAGAACACGACCGTGCAAGGGGAAGTCCTCAGATAGTTTGTCTCTGCTACATAAGTATCAAAACCAGGAAGTCTGTACTACAGTTTTGTGTTCATAAATAATCAACCATCAAAATACGAAGGTAACTTTAGCCAATCTGTGTATCGCTAGTATTACAAATAGGTACCAGATGGAGTCCTTTAGTTTCTAAGAAAGAACAGTGATAGTCTAGACACTTCCAAGTGCACCTTTACTTAAGTGAAAAAAATCAGTCATCTGACAAATAACAACAATGTCAGCAGCATCGTCTTTAGAACAGTGTTTCTCTGTGGAAGCCCAAGCACTGTGTTCAGATATCTTAGCCATGAAAGTGCCAAAACACTAAATGTGTTACATATGCTATATGGACTAAAAACAGTAGTAGAAATGTCACCTGAAAGCAGGTCCTAGGCCTTTGTGCGATTTAGGAGACCTGTGACAAAAAAAAAAGGTCTTGGTTGCCAGAATTTGCTTCAAGATAATCTTGAAAATGCTACGATATTTTAGGAAATATTTATTAAATTTGAAAACTTGCTGAGATTCCACATACTCATTGATCTGTATCTGCACGCTACTCATCATGAATCAGCCATGCAACCATCGATGTCGTTAACAAACAATTCACACATCATCCAAAGTGTCCCATGAGCAGAGGCAATTCAAAGGCTGCTGTGCAACTGGTGTACAAATAGAAAGGCGCACGCTCCCTGCCACTGCTAGAACACCACCAGGCTCGCAACGACAGCCACGTACCTCCTGAAGTTGAGGAAGGACAAGGACATCCTTTAGATTACCACAGCATGGATTCTTCATACATTTACCTTCAAGAGCGTACTAAAAGGAGAGTAACGCATTTTTGAAGGCCTCTCCACCATTACAGCATACATTCATCATTCCCAAACATCCACCACTCTACCAGTTGTTTCTGCAATGTTCACAGCTGAAAGACTAGAAAGCTAATCTGCCTGGTTAATTTTCAGCGCTAGAACAGCGGTGCCGTTCCTTCCTTATCCCCTTATACATACAGGTATGTATCTGACCTTTGATGCTAGCCGCATCTATCCTCTCATTTTAGGGCAGCATTACAATACCAGGAGAGGGTGCCCGAAACAGAGGATGCACTGACAAGACAGCACTAAGCAGACGTGTTTAAATTAACCCCCAAAACAAGGCCATGTTTATAAGCACAGTGCTGCGGTGTCCAGAATTACTAGACGGTGCCTGAAAACACTGCAACAACTACTGCAGGAATACGCCCAAAGTTGAGATGCAGAGCCACATAAATTCAGGGTTTTTTGCTTGCAGATGCCTCGTGGGTACCGGGAGGCTGCTGTACTCTTTGTTCGAGACACAGTGTAACTCATCCGTCTACTTGATTTATTGAGAACCAACATTAGAAAGACATGGCAAAACCACAAGCTAATAATATCTACTAATTGTGGTGGAGAGACCTATCTTTAAGGCGGCTGGAAAACATGACCGTTCAAACAATGCTAATGTAGCTGATATAGAACTGGACTGTATGAATACATAAATGACAGCAGTAATCCTCTAGTCAGCACTGCATTGGAATAGCTGTAATTTTAATCAATACACCTGATTCTCTGTCCTCCGTAAATCTTAGGAATACAGAACCAAAACCCGGAGCACAGATACCAGCTTAGGGTAAAAACAGACGTAGCAAGATAACTAGTAACATTTGGTAATGTGCTAAACTGCTTACTGAGTTTCAAGTTTGGAAAGGATTAACTATTCCTTCATCGTACTTGCACAAAAGGCAATACACTTTAGGATACTGTTCTTTTTCTCTTGCCTGAAACAGACATTGTCTTGAGGAAACGCATAGGAATCGCTTACGAATGGAACTTCTTGTTTGCATCGTTCGCCAACTGGTAAACCTTGGTCTTTCCTCTATAGCTAGTATGCAAAAAACCCAGATTTGGGGCGTAAGAATACCTGCCATATCCCCCCCAAATGCCAGAAATAGTCAAACACTGAGAATCAGGCTCTTCTGAGATGGGAACAAAGTATGCGTTTACGCTACAATGCGTATCTGTCTTTACTATAAAAGCCATAAAAGCCAACACATATAATAAGGAATCTCTGCACGTCGAGGAAACAGGATCTACAACTTGGGTCTCAGAACAATCAACCCCAAGAACAAACCCAATAGAATAATCTTAAAAGTTACCATGGTTGGAGTTCGACCCCCATGTCCCAGCAGGCCTAAAAATGTAAGTCCACTTTCGGACAGATACATTAAAATCTACCCCATGCCAACAAAAATTAACAGCAGCTTTAACAAGAAAGAACGCCTCTGTAAACTAATACCCATAAAAAAAGTTAACACACTGAAACCCCTAACAAAGAATACAATGCTTTATGGATACTTACATAACATCGGTTTTGCCGGTAGCTTTAACTCCTCCGACAGGGATTCTTCTAACAATTACCGATGAGTTCTTAGGAATCAGGGCATTCTCATCTGTGTATTCTGAAAACAACGTAAATACAGAGAAAAACATCAGTCAATTCGTAAGAATGCATGCTCATATGTAATTACGTAGCACTTCGCAGAATCCCTTTACAGATACAAAAGCAAAATTTTATATGTAACATCACGCTTTCATCGTCTCAACACACTAACAGTATATTTCAAGAAATCTTGGGGTTTGAGAATCAAACACAAGCAGCAAAATCTTTTTCCTTTTTTTAAAACAGTTTGAATGCCAACAGCAAAATGGACTCAAAGGTCACTAAAGGAGAGTCTGCTAATGCACGAGGTTCTTTCCTGACCTAGCTTAAAGTTGCTTTTGCTTCCGTTAGGCTACAAAACCCATAGATCTTTGGAGAAAAACAAACCACAGCAAAGTCTCACCTGCCTAAACCAGATTCTAAAGTCTGACTAGCTTGCCCTGCAACCAAACAGGCACTTAGCTAAAGCACGAGAACTCTGTGCCATTGCTTTCATAGCTGTTAACTAAAAACCAGTCACCTGTGCTGGCAGTGCTCAAGCCTGACAGAACACAGAAGAGAGCCTGCCGCCTCTGCCTGTTTCTTGGAGCTTAATCCATCAACAACCACACTTCTCAGCTGCTCAGGGCTTTACGTTTAAATGGAAACAGAACTGGCAGTGCTAGAATTTGGATCACAGACATTTTGGGGTTTTTTTGAGCTTGCTTTCACAAGTAGGGCAGAATTGGCTCAAACTCAAGTGGTATCTCCCCTCTTAAGCTAATCATCTAGTTTGAATTAACCAAAGGGACGTGAATTCGTTCGATCCATTCCCTTTTTGCAGAGCAGAGAGGCCCAAACGAAATTACTTAGGAAGACAGCCTTGAAAAGCCTTTCAGGAACAGCGTGTGCCTGAAGCTCTCCATGCTTTGCCTTGGCTTACACCCTGTTAGTCTTCTGAAGAGGAGGAAAGCCTTCTGACCTTTTACATAAGGCCCAAACAAAAAAAAACAACTACCTGAGACACTTGGACTGAGTAAGCTTAAAATGCAAAGATCTCTCCAAGGAGAATGCTTTTTCTATTGTACTTACACAAGCTGGATAGGACTGAATATTTTAAAGCACTATCAGCAGGCATCCCCTGTAATCTGCCTACAGTTTTAAATATTCAAAGCCCTTACCTTTGCAGAGCGAATCAGAACAATGGTCTGAAAACCAAAGATACTGTATACCTCGTCAAGCCCTGTCAGGTGGCATCCCTAAGACCCCTAACGTTGTGCTGTTAAGGCTCTTCACAGACACTCTCCTGAAAATAGTTTAAGTATCTGTAGACAAACAGCAAGCTTTAGGTCCAACCACTTTAAAGGCTAGGGCTGAAGTTACAGTTACCCCAGTGTACATACTACTCTGTTTAAGTTTTAACACATGAAACGGGAAGAGGAAAAAAAACACTAGTACACATTTTAAAGAAAAGCCTGTTGTAAGAGTGTCACAGAACCACAGGGGGGGAAAAAAAATTGTAATGTTATGTTTAAGGAATGAAAACACTTTACAAGTCTTTTTCTGAAAAGTCACATCCCAAAGTCTTTAATCACATTCAAACTTATCGAGATGGCAGATTACCAAACTGAAATATCCTACTAAGTAATACGAAACCATTATCATCTCTAAGAATCAAGCACCATTTGTTAGATTTAAAAGAATTTATGATGTCTCTAAGAACATTTCTTACGTATATCCACCATAAACGTTCTGCCATAAAACTTCAGTACTGCCCTGATACGGTTAACATGTAGTACAGGAAAAAAAACCACCGTTAGAAACGAATGATGAAATGATGCTCAATAGCATCTGAATGACCATGTCTTTGGTGTGGAAAAGAAGTTATATTAACAAGAAATTCCAAAGTATAATTTAGATACGGAGAACACTCATGCGCAAGACGGCTTTCAAGGGTCTGCACAGATTTTAACTCACAGATACGCTCCTGATCCAAAATGTTGCTAGTGGGCAGTTTCTGCAACAGCCGCAAAACCCATTTTCCAATGCAGTGGAGTAAAACAAGTTGAAGTCAAAATTAAGTCACGAAATTCACCAAATCCAGGTGGTTTCTTTTCTTCAAATTAGCCATCTCTTTTATTTCTATCACTTTCAGCTTTCTCCACCACATTTCAAAGAAATCTGGCAAGTTGGTTATTACAAGATATGCTCCCACATTTCCTTCTCATTTTACCTAGAAGAATTCCAGGAAACCAAAGCTTTTGTAAGCGCCGTGTGTCACACATCAACCACGTACTCTTCTACGCCTAGCTCCATGTCTACAACACAGATCTGAAGGTAGTTGTCACAACAGCAACTACAGAAGAACAGCTCTGTGAGGCCCCCAACACAAGTCACAGCTACCGATGGTGGCCGAATCGCATTATGGCTTCCCACCCCACTTAATGCCCAGCGCCGCTTGCCCTCCCGGTCCTGCCGCATGCTGGCGGCATGGGCCCCAGCCTGACTCACGCTACGTGGGGATGACCCACAAAGAGCAGAGCGCGGCTCCCACAGGCCACGGCCGACGCAGGGTGGTCTGCGACGCCGCCAGCCGGGCGGTGCCCGAGGCCCCGCGCCCACCGCCCCCGCGCACCTTCTTTGGTCTGGGCGTTGGTGATCTGCAGGTCGCAGCTGGCCGCCTTCAGCTCCTCGCGGCCCATGATCTGGTGCTTGAGGTCACACCGGGAGATGTGGAGGCCGTTGAAGGTGACCATGTCATGGTTCAGCTTGGAGGCGAACTTGTAGTTGGGGCCAGGAGGTGCCTGCTCCGTGATGGCGTCTACCGCGGCAGACAGCGTCGCGGCCGCTGTGCCAGGTGAGGGCCCGCGGCGGTTCCTCCTCCACCGAGGAGGCCAGGGCAAGCAGCGCGGGCTGAGCTCGAGCGGGCCGGCGGCGCTCAGAGGCTGCGGCGCTCCGCCATGGCCTTCCTGGCCGACAACCGCACGGGCCGCTGCGAGCGTGTCACTGTGCACACGCAACGGCACACTGCACCCACCCCCCGCGCCTCACGTGACCCAGCGCATTATGACAAAAGGCCCGCGTCACGTGGGCGTGGCGGCCCCGCGCTCTTCATCCTAACACCAAGCGCCCCCGAGGGGAGGGGGGGCCCGTCAGCCCCGGGCCTGTCACCACCCCGGGCCGCTGGTCTCCCTGCTGTCCCCTGGCCTGTCACCACCCGGTGTCCTGCCACCCCCCAGGCCTGTCACTGCCTGGTGTCCCTCCTGTCACCCCCCAGGCCTGTCCCTGCCCAGTGTCCCTCCTGCCACCCCCCTAGGCTGTCACCACCTGATGTCCCTCCTGTCACCCCCCAGGCCTGTCACTGCCCGGTGTCCCTCCTGTCACCGCCCGGGCCCATCACCGCCTGGTGTCCTGTCACCCCCCAGGCTGTCACCACCTGGTGTCCCTCCTGTCACCCCCCAGGCGGTCACCACCTGGTGTCCCCTCCTGTCAGCAGCCAGCCAGGGCAAGACAGCCTGGGGCAGATGCAGCGGGCTTGGCCGTGTGGCGCTCGGCTGCCCGCGGTGCAGGGCCGGCAAAGGGAGGGGACATCTCAGGGTGCTTGAGTGTATCTTGTGGCATTCATGGAAAGTTCAGTCAAAGAAGCCAATGACCATTTATGTTTATGGCCACAGACCAGTCCCCTGCCCCCATTTTTTAACTCCTCCCTCTCTGCCTTTAGCCCATCACTATTTTTTGCTTTCTCTTTCTCTGTCTCTCTCCCTGTCTGTAGTTTCTAATTCCTCCCTGTCTGTCCTATAGCCTGCTGCTATTTTTTCCTTTCTCTCCATCTCTTTCTCCTGCTCCCTCTCCTTTTCTTTTTTCTATCGCCGTGTCCTGCTTCCTGGCCTTATCTTAATGTTAGGGTTAGGGGCTAGGGTTAGGGTTAGGCTTAGGGTATCGTTAGGGTTAGGGTTAGGGTCGGGGTTAGGATTATGGTTCGGGTTTAGGGTTAGGGATAGGCTTAGGGTTTCGTTTTAGGGTTAGGCTTAGGGCTTAGAAGTAAAACTGTCCCAAGCACTTACGCCTCCATCAAGGACCACATGCTCTGAGGCTTGTGATGACTGTTGGATGGCTTTCCCGCCCCCCGATGGAAACACCTCTCAGTTCTCTGTGCTCACACCAGGGAAGGAAAGGCAATACACCCCCATATCTAAAGGCATGGCACTCCAAGCAAAGGTAACGTTTCGTTTCTTTAGATGAACTGCCTGGCCAGTTACAACACCTGCTTATACTGACTTCATCCACCCTTACCCGCAAAACATTGTGACAGGCTGAGTCAGCGTGGAGAGTCAGGTGAACTTTGACGCACACACTGCTACCATAGGACTGGATTTTTAACCTATTTACATTTATCCGTCGCTTTGAAGCTGCCCAAGGGTCAGCATGCCCTTGCTACTGGAGGTTCTTGCTCTGTGCAGGCACTAAGGAAGACATTTCTGGTGACAGATTATTTCTAACGGGTAAAGCACAGCAGAACACACTGTTCATGAGCTGCTGAGAATCGTCCCCCAGGCATAGCAGGAACAACGGCAAAGCTTGTATATTTAAGATGCATTTGAGTTACCTTACCATTAAAATACACCACCACCAGCCAGTGCTCTAGGCGGAAGGCTGACATCAGTGTACAAGGACAGTCCCTTCTGGACATCTCGCTCCTGGGTAGAAATCCTAGAGACTTCCTTTAAGGACAGAAATCCAAAGAGCTACAATAAGCCTTTTAAATTCAGCACAGCAAACAAAAAGCAAACAAACAAAAAATGACAGGAAACCCCTGAGGCACTGATGAGGAACACAAGGTCTCCCCTTGAGTCCACTACCCCTCACAAGACTTACTCAAAATCACTCAGTTGCTTACTCAAAAGCAATAACCAACAAGCCATGTACCCTTGGGGAAGCCCTTGTCCTTCTGTGCCGCTGGTGGCATCCCACCATTACTCTGGGAGTCCACACAAATTCAGAAGTACACTTAGTCCTCCGGCAGTCATTACCTATGGACCCGAACTCCTCCCACACCCCAGAAGTGGCTGTCGGTCGTCTGGCAGTCATTCTCCACAAACTGCAAGCCCTCCATACCTAACCACCTACCTAGTGACTCAGTGGAAATGAGCTGGACCACAACAGAAGTGACACTGCCTGGCCCGGTCACACAGATTAGACCACAAACGGTGGTTACAAGACAGAAAATGCAACACAAACCACAAGGACGGCAAAAACCAAGCAGAAGACACATCACACAAAAACCAAAGACCCCTATCCAAACCCTAAAAACGCAAGCAAGCTACAAAAGGACTTTCCAAAAAAAAGACCACCCAGAACACAACATAAGGCAAAACCAACCTAACCCCAGGAACCCAGCGCTTGCAAACCCAGATCCTGACCATAACAATAACATGCTTTAATCCTAAGTCGCGTAAACTCCCATAACCCTCAAACCTCATAACCCTAGCAGGCTGGAACCCTAGCGCCCCATATCCCTAGCACATTGTAGCCCCAAGATATCAAAACATTGAACACAAACTCCCTGGAGGTCTCTCTCTTCAGGTGGCCCCAGATCTCAGACACCACAACTCTGAAGTGGGGGTGCCCACCGTGCCCAAGTGGAAGATCCACCAGGACAGCACCAGCATCCATCTTCACATCATCCGTCACGCCCTGAAAAAGTGCCCAGGCTGGACACTCCTGGGGAGAAAGGCGGAGGCACTCGGAGACTTTGAACCGGCCAGCCATGGCCACAGGGCTTCAGCTCATCATGTCTGTGTCAGAGCCACCAGGCAGGTGACCCCGTCCCCCCTGCGAAGACCCCTTGGGGTAGCCGTACCCAGCACCAGCTGGCTGGATACGGCCTTTGCTCTATGGGGAGGTGCTCCCTGGGAGCAGGGTCTCTCACGGGGGAACTCACAGCTCACCTGGGCTGCTCTGCGGCCACCGGACGCCTTTGCTGTCAGGTGGCTCTCAGCACCTCTCTGCCAACGGCTGTCACCTCCCTGCGGGACGCTCTCCAGCGCACGGTCCGTCTCCACTGGGTCTCCCTGGGGACAAAGATCGGAAGGGAGGGATGGGGTTTGCTCTGTCCCCGTTCCCAGGGTGCTTCAGGAGAGACCTGCCACCCCCAAATGAGCTGTCTGACGTGGACACCACAGACGAGCTGCAGACGTGGGTCAGCACGGTGGCGGGGAGTGGGCAAGATGTCCTGCGGAGCCCCCAGCGCTGGCGGAAAGCAGAGCTGGAGACAACGGGGAGAAGCCCCAGGCAGCCGGCAGCTGGCGGTGGGGCCTGGCAGGGAGCAGCGCCCGCAGAAATGCCCGGCTCCTGGAGCCTCGGCCCCAGGGCTGCAGCCTCGGCACCTCCTGGGGCTTCGCTGGGAAAAACCAGGCAGGGGTGACCCTGACAGCCCGCACACGTACCTGGCCCCGGGATCTGGCAGCCTGTCCCTGTGCCCATCGCTGCCACGGGATCCAGGAAGCAGCGCCCCAGCCCTGGCGTGGCCCTGAGCCGCCTCTCAGGCCAGGCAGCAGGAAGCCGCGCCCCATGGCATGCTGGGAGCTGTAGGCCCGGGGCACGGGCTGCCGCGCGGCCATGTTGGTTCCCGGGGCATGCCGGGAGCTGTAGGCCTGGGGCACGGGGCTGCTGGGCAGCCATGTTGGTCTTGGGAGGTGCGGGCTCTGCTCCAGCTGCGGCCCAGCTGAGGTGAGGACAGGCACGCAGGTGGAGCTACCGAAGAGGAAGGGACGAAAGGACAGACGGACAGAGAAAGAAGTGCTTGAACTGTAACATTTGCCTGGCAGTGCAGAGAGCGGGAGCTGCGGTGAGTCCCAGCCCCTCGGGGCCATGTCACCCCTCTTCTGCATCGCAGTCCCTCCCAGCCCCCCCCTCCCATTTCCCTCTGTGTCATTTTTTTCACTTCCCCATACCTCTCTTCTTCCGTTGCTGTGTTCTGCTCCCCGTCCTCTCTTCTCCAAGTCCCTCTTTCCCTGTCGCTCTACCTGCCCCTGTCTTTTTCTTGCTGCCCCCCCCTCCTGCTCCCTGTCCCTCTTTTTGCCTTCCTCTGTCTCTGCCCTGCAGCACATTGCTGTTGTTTCTTCTCTGTCTCTTTGTCCTGGTCTGCATCCCGCTCTGTTTTTCACAGTCTCTCTGGCCTGTTCCCTGTCCTGCTTTGTCTCTCTCTGCCTGTATGTCCCGCTCCCTGTCCTTGTCTTCCCTTCTCCCTCCTTCTGCTTCTCTCTCTCTCTGCCTCCCCCCCCGCCCTGCTCACTGTCACTGCGGTTTTCCATGCTGTATCCCACTGTCCCTGTCCTTCTTCCTGTTCATCTCTCTTCTGTCTCTCTCTGCTGCTCCCTGACCCTTCCCCTCCCCGCTTCCTCCATCTCTCTGCAGGGCTCCTCATCCCTATTTCTCTTGATTTCTCCAGCTCTCTAGCCTTTTCCCCATACCTTTCTTTCTCTCTCAGCTCCTCTATCTTTTCTCTCATCATATTTTTCTCTTTCTAGTCCACTGTCCTTCTCCCCGTCAACTGAAGCTGAGTGACCAGGTGTCCCTGGGCTCTGGTATTTCCTTAGCATTGCCCTAGGGAAGATCTGTGGTTTTAGGGCTAGGGATCATTTAGGAGCTGGTCTCCTTACGTAGGCAGCGGAGCTAGGCATAGTTAAAGCAGAGGTTGTTCTCAGCTGGTGCTCTGTGCGTCCTGTTGAAAGAGCAGGCTGTGGGCCTTATTTTGAAGGAAGGTTTCTTGTTCTGCGCTTATTGCTCCTCGGGACGCTCCACAGAAGTGGTGGTGGGGTCTGGAGAGATAGATGGGACCTGCTGTGATTCCTAGTAAATGTGAACTTGAACGAGACCAGACTGACTGCATATGGTTTTCTTCTCAGCTCCAATTCCAACCTACGTGCTCGGCGCTAATGAAAAAAGAGACCCTGAGCTGCAAATGAGCAGACAACGTCACTCACTTAGGTCACCGTGCAGTTGGTCTGTGATAAGGGATGTGTACTTCCATGACGGTGCTTTCGTGAACGTTCTCTGGTCTTGCCGCTTCCAAGCCCTCCCTTTTTCCAGACATTTTAAGATGGCATTTCTTATTCTGGGGTTCAGGCTGGAGTTGGACTTAATGTTGAACAGCTGATATCATGGGCTCCGTAAAATGTGAGAGAGAACCCTGCTTTGTTGTTGTTGTTGTTGTTGTTTTCTAACACGCCCTAAACTTTGCTAAGCAAAGGGAGGAGTGGTTGCAAGAGTCTGTTCTTTGAGAGTGACGTATTCCTGTAGCGTGCCTGTCTTTGTATGGTGAAGGTTTCCTACCTGCAGTATGATTTTGCTGAGCTGTGAGGCTGTATTGGCGTAGCAAAGGTAAGAAGTGGCGTCTTTAAAGGTCATGCAACTGTAGCAAAACTAGCGGGAGAAGCTAGTTCCTTCCCTGACAAAACTAGTAGCAAGTAAAAGCATTTGCTATTGGCTTTTTTATGCAATGTTCATACAGAGCTTTTGGTATTGATTGATTTTTGGGAAGCAAGACAGCAGTGAGGAAAGATAACTGGGGCTTCTTCACCGTAGGCGGGGTTCAAGCCTTTGCGCTAGAACAGGTCTTCACTACAGTTTACAAAAAGAGAAGATGAGCTGTCTGTAAGGAAAGTTTCAGTAGAAGTAAGGCTAGATTTGCAGAATTTGGTCCTCCGTATCTGTTGCAAATAAGAGATGACTTGGCAGTGTTTACATCTGAAGTGCATGCCGGTGTGTTAATGCAGGCCGTCGAGGTCTTTTCAGGGGTACTTCTGGACTGCAGGTTGCGTGCGTGGGGGGCACCATGTCCCAGGATGAGCCAGTTTTAGCTCAGAGGATGTGACAGAATGGCAACCATCTTTGTGGTGGACCCCTGTCATGGTTTAACCCCAGTCGGCAACTAAGCACCACACAGCCGCTCACTCGCCCTCCCCCCAGCAATGGGATGGGGGAGAGAATCAGAAGAGCAAAAGCAAGAAAACTCACGGGTAGAGATAAGAAGACTTTAATACTTGAAATAAAATAATAATAGCAATAATAGTAATACTAGTAACAGTAATAATAGTAACACCAATAATACCATAATATTACCAATAATAACACCAATAATACCAATAATAACAATAATAATAATAATAATAACGACAATAATAACACCAATAATAATAATAATAATAATAATAATAATAACAATAACACCAATAATAATAATAATAATAATAAATTATAATAATAATAATTTGTAATTAAAACGAGAGAGAGAAAGAGAGGGAGAGAGGATCAAGAATAAGAACCCCAATCCTAACAACACTAACACCAAACCCTCACCCTAACTCGAACCCCTAACACTACCCGTAAACCCTATGCATAACACTAAGACCTCACCCTTACCCTAAGCCTAACACCGAAACCTAACCCTAAACCTGAACCCCAACCCTAACCCGAACCCTAACCCAAATGCTAACCCTAACCGTAAACCTAACCCTAACTCTAACCCTAACCCTATCCCTAACCCTAAACCCGAACCATCCTAAACCCAACCGTAAAACTAATGCTATCCCTAAGCCTAACCCTAACCCTAAACATAACCCTAACCTTAACCCTAAACCTAACCCCTAACCATAACCCTAACCTTAACGCCTAACCCTAACGTTAACCCCTAACCCTAATGCTAACCCTAACCCCGAACTCTAGCCCTAATCCTGAACCCTAACCCTAACCCTGAACCCCAACCTAACCCTAACCCCTAAACCTAACCCTAATGCTACCCGTAAACCCTACGCATAACACTACGACCTCACCCTAATAGTAACTCTAACCCCAATACCGAACCCTAACTCTAACCCTGAACCCCAATCCTAACCCTAAACCCTAACCCTAAACTTAACCCTAACACTAACCCTAAACCTAACCCTAATGCTACCCGGAAACCCTAAGCGTAACATTAAGACCTCACCCTAAACCTAACACTGGACCCTAACTCTAACCCTTAACTCCAGTCCTAAGCCTAACTCTAACCTTAACCCTAACCCTAACACTTAACCCTAAATTGAACACTTAACCCTAACCCTAACCCTAACCTAACCTTAAGCCTAACCTGAATCATAAAGCTCTAACCCTAATGTTAACCCTAACCCCGAACCCTAACCCTAATCCCAAACCCTAACCCTAACCCTGAACCCCAACCCTAACCTTAACGTAATGACCCTAACCCTAACTCTAACCCTAACCCTAATGCTACCCGTAAACCCTAACTGTAACACTAAGACCTCACCCTTATATTAACGCTAACCCCAATACTGAACCCTATCTCTAACCCTGAACCCAATCTTAAACCCTAACCCTAACCTTAACGCTAACACTAACCCTAAACCTAACCCTAACGCTACCTGTAAACCCTAAGCGTAACATTAAGACCTCACCCTAACCCTAACACTGAATCCTAACTCTAACCCTTAACTCTAATCCTAACCCTAACTCTAACCTTAACCCTAACCCTACCCCTAAACCTAACACTTAACCCTAACCCTAAGCCTAACACTTAACCCTAAACCGAACACTTAACCCTAACCGTAACCTAACCTTAAGCCTAACCTGAATCATAAAGCTAACCCTAGCCCTAACCCTAACCCTAAGGCGAAACCTCACCCTAAAACAAAATCCTAACGCTAACCCTAACCCCAAACCGTAACCCTAACCCTAACATCAAACCGTAACACTAACACTTTGGCATAACCCTAACGTTAAACCTAAACGGAACCATAAAACTAACCCTCACATAACGCCGAACCCCTAATTCTAACCGTAACCCTAATGCTAACTAAACCTCAAACCGTAATCTTAAGACATCACCACAACCCTACCCCTACCCCTACCCCTACCCCTAACCCTAAAACTAAACCCTAACCCTATCCCCTAACCCAAACCCTAACCCTAACGCTAAGCCTATCCCTAACTGTAACCGTACGCCCTAACCCTAACGCTAACCCTAACCCTAAAACGAAACCATAACCCTATCCCTAACACTAAACCGGAACCATAATCCTAACCCCAACGATAAGCCTAGGCCTAACCCTAACCCCAACCATAACCCTAACCTTAACCCCAACCATAACCCTAACCTTAACCCCTAATCCTAATTTTAAGCCCTAACCCTGATGCTAATCCTAACCCCGACCCCTAACCGTAATCCCGAACCCTAACCCTAACCCTGAACCCCAACCTGAACCCTAATGACCCTAACCCTAACTCTAACCCTAACCCTAATGCTACCCCAAACCTAATACCGTAA
>NW_027441647.1:0-53000 GCF_964195595.1 Calonectris borealis
GGGTTTTGGGCTCAGAAATGGGCGCTAAGTGAGCTGGTTTGGGGGCCCAAAGCAGAAGCCGGTTTGGCCGTTTGTGCGGGGGGGTGGGAGGGCGTTGGGGGCTGCGGGGGAAAGCAGGGGGTGGGCAGGGTGCGTGGACCCTCTCCGGGGAGGGGTCGGGTCTGGTCCTGCTGGACCCCGAAGTGCGGGAGGCCGGCACGCACCAGGCCCAACTCAACGTCTGCGGTGGTCTCTGGGGGGAAGAGGTGGTCTCTGCTTTTCAGACCCCGCACGCCCTCTTCGAGTCCAGCTCTTGCTTGTCGACTGCTTAGAATAGTTATTAACTAATTAGTCGTACAAACTCATTAATGCTTATACAATGTCCAACTATGATATTTAATCCTAATAGCCGAGTTTTGACGGCGATTGGTTTACGACCTTGTCAAAAGCCCAGGCTGTTGTAAATAGCCGGAGCTTGTAAGGAGAAGGAGCTGAAATCAACGGTGCAGAGCGGGAGCTTCAATTAGCCAGAACCGTAGCAAGCAGGAGCTGGAACGAGACGGGATGTCTGCTGTCTGGGGCATGCCTTAGCCAGAGGCAAAATTACCAGCAGCTGTAACGAGCGGGAGCTGCGATTCGCTGCAGTGTCTGTTTGCCGGAGCATCCGTCGGCCAGACTGCACTCCCAGCACGGCTGAAGAGCAGCCGGGCGCAGGCAGGGCTGTCCCCGGCGAGGCGCTCCGAGCGGCAGGGAGGCGAGTTGTCCTTCTGCCAGCGGGGAGTCCGGCCTCTTCCCTCGGGGATTAAATCCACGCCACGCGTGGATCCGCTCTCTTTGCGTGGAGGGTCTCTCCCGGACCCGTTCCCGAGGGCTGAAGTGAGGTGGGGGTCCCCCGGCTCTCCCCGGGGGGCAGGCGGCAGCACGAGGCGGCGGTGTCTCCCCGGTACCCGGCAAAGGGGAGCGAAACCGGCCGGCTGGAGCTCCGGGGGTGCACAGCCCGGCCCCGCACGGCAGAATCCTTCCCTGGGTTTTCACCGTTGGCTGGGTGTGACAAACAGGTTCATTTTGTGCCTCCTCTTTTCCCAGCGTCACCTTCTGCGTCACGTGAAGAAAATCCTGCGCGGTTGACGCCGCTTGCTGCTCAGGTAACGGCACGTGTGGGGCCGGGGGAGCGGGGAGAAACATTGGCGCGTTCAAGGACGCTGCAGGTGCTCCGCGTCAAACCCGGGGAAAAGGCAAATTTGTGCCGGTGCAGAAAAGCTGATGAACAGTTGCCGTGAACAGAGCGCGCGTGCCTCGTTCCTGCATCGGTCCCTGGGTAGTTACGAGCGTTTTCCTTTCAGGGAAAAGAATGAGCTTTCGCCTACGATAAATTAAGAGCTGCCTGTGACCTTCTTTAGGGTCAAGTGTTTCTCTTCTGTTTGTTCGTACTGATTTTACGGGCAGGTTGGAAATAGCCTTTTATTTTTACACGCGTAATTGTAATTTGTAGTACTACGTGGTGTCAGGAGAGTGAATTTTGGAGCACCCAGGTACTACTAGAAACGTAATGAACGAGACACGATGGAAACTGATACTTCAACTTGATTTTTACTTGATTTTTTTTTCATTAGAGTGTTGACGGCATGTTGTCCTGTGGCTCCATCCACATTCTGTTCAGCGGAGTCTTCAATCTAGGACTTTGAAGGAAAAAAGTTGGTCCTTCCAAAACAGGGCTAGTCATTCATAGGATCGAGGCATAGACTTGGCGAGCCGCTTAAGTACGTGATCAGAATTGAAGCCAAATGCCGCTTCGCGTTGCTGCTGTTGGTCTTCGCTTTCATTAGTTTTCCCGCTGCTCCGTCATGGTTGGGAGCTCTGAATCATCCTTTTTTTCGCTCCCTAACGCATTTTTCTCCCCAAGGAGAGGCTACGTTTAAAAGCTACTTAGTTTCCTCACAAATGCATTGGTCAGTAAAATGGAGTTATGATGCTTGGAACCACAAAAATGACACCAGTCTTACAGATCTGGACTATTTCTGAACACGTGTTCATCGCGTGCAGATGTCATCGGGATACGGATCATCTGCACTTCGTGCTCTGACGAGACGATCAGCTGAGACAGGGACGAGCTCCAAAAGGAAAGAAAGGTACAACGTCAAAGTTTTGTTTTGTTGTTGGGTTTTGTGGGGGTTTTTTGTGTTTGTGTGTTTTGGGGTTTTTTTTGTTTGTTTTTTTTTTTTGTTTGGTTGTTTGGTTGGTTGTTTGTTTTTCCTTAAGAGTGCGACGTTGACTGGTGGCAGCCTGCAGAGCTCTCTTGCTGCCTGACCTCTCTTTTCCTTCTCTGTCACTCCTCTTTCTAGGCAAGTGAGTTCTTGCGAAACTAAAGCTGCCAATGAGCCAAAAAAAAGGCACGGTTGTCTAAAACATGCAGAAGCTCTAGTGGCCTGTCTCAACAACCGCACCAAAGACGATGCCAAATACTTTCTCCTCCACTCAGTTGTAGCCTTCACAGAAGAGGAAGCTTTGTGCTCAACGTTGTTTGTTTTTTTTTTTTCCTTTCCTCTCAGCAGAACGTCAACTGCCGTGAAAGTACGAGACAGGTGGAAAGGATCCCTAGTGGTCTGCAAGTACAAGGTAGGCCTGTGACATGTGTCTGCGTTTTTCCTAAGGTGCTCGTAGCACGGACTTTACAGTTAACACGAGGAACGTGGCAGCTCTCCTTCTATATGATTTTTTAACGTGAAATATTTTAACGCAAATACTAAAAATAAAGGAGGTCTGTTCTGGAGCGTGGTACGCCTCTGCAAAGCTTGCTTCCCTCCGTCTGTTTTCTCTTCCTGCAAGCACGGTCTTCTGTTTCTGTGCGCTTGCTAGGAAAGGGTGCTGTGAAAATAATGTTGGACTAGAAGAGGAAAGGAACCGTTTGTAAGAGTTGGGATGTTCGGGAGAAACAGGCTTTGTTTTCACGATAAAAGCTGTATGCTTTTTCAGTCAGTCAGTTTTTAAAATGCCTTACAGGAGCACTCGAACACCTTACTGAGATGCTAGCATCTGTGCTAAAAGCAATCAAGGTCAAAGAAGCGGCGTGGACAACACGGGACAAATCGGTGTCGCTTCGGTGCGCTTTCCAGGCTTTCCCGAGAAGTGGTAGCAGCCTCGTAACTAGCGACAGAGAGTCCTGATGTGGTTTTGGTGAGTTACTGCTTCTATCGCGTCCTTTTTCCTAACCTGCAGCGCGTAATTTTGACTTTGGTTGGAAAGAGATTTTCCAGAATGGAAATCTTTCTCGTTCAAAGGAGTTGCCTTTTACGAACTTCCCATCAGAATGGATCTTCAGAGATGACGTGCTCGGCAGTAGAAGTCATCCGCAAGGAGACTTTTCGCGCTCTCTCTGGAAAAAAAAAAAAAAGGGGTAGGTCGATTTCCTTGCACAGACCCAAGCGCGGCACGTCTTCCGATAGTCGACGTACGGCTGATCTTTGGTTCTCGGGTGTAACGGTCGAGAGATCGTAAAGACGCGTTCCTCCGCACGCTCGGGTACGGCCAACAGCGTTAGCAAACCTGCCAGTCCTTTTTGGTAGCCTGATGTATTGCAGCACCGGGGATTTGATATTCCCCACCGCCTGCCCCTCCCCACCCCCCCCCCAAAAAAAAAGTAAAACCGTATGGGAGATCTCTTATCTCCCTGATTTTTCTATCGTAAACGAAATTTTAAAAAGAAAGTTAAAATTGTATAACTTCCAAACTGACTTGCGTTGTTTAAACTGTAACTGCCAAATAGCTGTAGCGTATAATTTATTAGGTGTGCTTAAGCAGTTAGGTAGTTGCTCTAAACGTTTAAAAAGAGAGGCAACTGATCGGGTTTTTTTCCCGATCTTTTGGCAGAGCGCTCTGAAGTCCTTTATTTCTGCCTCGCTTTCAGTGGCGCGTTTCCCCGGCAGTTGGGTAGCATCGGTCTCGGCGCAGCTGGCCAGGCGTCCCTCCTAGTCATGTGACGCACGCAAAACCCCTGGTCAAACGATAGCTGTGTAGTTTGGAGGTAGATAATTTAACGGTATGAATTCACAGCTACGCAATTTCAATTAACGCAAAAGGAAAATCAGATATTTTTATAGTATAAGCCTTCTCGTTGTACGTCTGTAAGCGTACGCACGCCTTTTTAGCATAAAATGAATTGCTGAGGTTTGTTCTTTCTTTTTCATTTTACTCTTCAAAGTTTTACGCTTCGCTTTCAGCTTTATCGGCCAAGCGAGCGAGATGCGCAGCAGCAGCAGCAGCAGCAGCAGCAGCGCCAGGGCTGGAGCTGTGGCGGCGGATGCGTGAGCGTAGATGCCGATTACGGCGCGCCCTTGTCCTGCAGCCTCACGGGGTTATCTCCCGGCAGCGGTGCTGTAAGGAAGGGACGAGGCGTTTTCCGACACCAGCGAGAGCGTTTACTTCTCTGCGAAGGACGCGTTCAGAATCGCGTCAATTAGTCCTCACGCGGATTTTAAGCGTTCGGATCGCTCGAGCTTTTAAAGGCCGCGTTGTATTTCGAGCTGACCCGTTTGCCTGGCACCCTCCTTTAGCTCGACTGCTGCCCTCTCCCTTGTCCTGACCGAATTCCTCTGCTGCCTTCGGTGCTGTTTTTTTTAACGTGCTGAAATATATCCGTTGGGATTTTTGTTTTTCAGATGCCGCGCTGTAAGCGTCCCGTGGTGCTCAGGAGAGACCCCCGGCCCGGGTTTGCCTGCCGGTCGTTGGGCGTGCTGAGGGTAAGGGGCCGGCTGCCAGCCTGCGGGACGGGGGCTGAGGGGGGGCTGCAAGCGTTTGGGGGGGCCGCCCCTCCTTTATCTTTCTAGCAGAGCCCCCCTTTTTGGCAGGGGTGCGTGCGTACATACGCCAACGGCATTATTAAAGTAACGAGCTGCCGGTTGGGGCCGTTTCCCTCATGTTGTGCCTTTTTGGGGGCTGAATAAAAAGGGGGGGGTTGGGGGCCTGGAGGGGCGATGATGTCATTTGGGGCACCCCAACATCACCGGCGGGCTGATGATGCCGTGGAGGAGCAGGTGAGTGGGGAATGGGGGGTCATGGGGGGTCGTCCCCGTCCCCCCCCCCCCAAAAAAGGGGGTCACAGCCCAAAAGTGCCTGATAATTCCTGGGGGGGTTCAAAAATTTTTAAAAACTCTAAATCTATCTGTGAGGCCTCGAAATAGAGAAAAATCTCTCCTTGTTCTATATATTGAAAAATAATATTCCTTTATATGTATACAAGGATTTCAAAATAGGAACCTATATCTGCCCTATTATCTAAAGGATTTTAGAGCATAAAAAAATTCGGAAGACGTATATAGGGTTTTAAAATACAAAAAGAACTCCCGTCTATATAAATTAAAAAAGAAAGCACTTCCAAATGCAAAAGGGATGATATATTTTATGTATGAAGGAATTGAAAATAGAAAAAAGTCTGAATAGATACCGCTGTCTACACTTACTACGCGTTACATAGAGAGCCTAAATAGGCATTATATGTAATCTAAGAGATGATCTATAAGTGCAAATAGAAATCTAAGTCTATAAAGAGATAAGTGTAAATATACGTAAGTGTAAATAGAGAAGTCTATAAAGACATTTAAGTGTCAAAATACGTAAGTCGACAGATATCTAGTCTGAGCAGGTATTATATATGAGTGGGAAATAGGGGGCTATAAGTGAAACATAAATACATTCACTAAATATATAGAGAGAGAGGTATGTGTAAATACGTTAAGCGTAAACGTCTATGATAGATAAGGTTTTTAAAATGCAAAGAAACCCTGTTTCTAGAAAGGATTTAAAAACTCTTCACCCCCCCGAAACACCTCTCTGTTGAAGATCCGAAAGCGCTTTCAAAAGCTGCCTCTTCCCTGTTCTCTTTTTCCGTCTTTTCCCATCCTGATTGGGGGCCGGTCCCCCCAACAGGGACTTTCCCCTGCAGGGCCGTGCACACAGAGCGGGACCTGCCGCCGTGGCCTAAAAACACCACAAAAACCCTAATTCGGGGCCTGCAAGGGGTGGGGAAAAAGAAAACCCGCAATTTGGGGGGGAAAAATACCCAACTTGGAGCTCCCGGGAAAGCCAAATCCACCAGGATTTGGGCAGCCGGAAAGCAAAAAAACCCCCATTTTCATGCACAAAACGAAAAAGCAAAAATCACCAAGTTTTGTTGTGAAAAAGCGTTGAAAAACCTCCAAGTGGAATATTTTGGAAAAGGAAAAAACCCCAGCTTTGATATTATACAAAAGCAAAAAAAACCCCGATTTGGGGAAGCTTTGGGGTGAAACACCAGCCATTTGAGGGGCCCGGACCCCTGGGGTGCTGCCTGCCCCGCCAACCTGCCCGTTGCCCCCCGCCCAAACTCTGACACCCCCCTCCCGCTCCCCCGCCCCCCACTCCCACCCCGCTCTCCCTCCTCCTGCGTTTTGGGTTTGTGCTGAGAACGGCGTCGGTGACGCGGGGCTGCGTGAGTTCCCGCTGCGCAGCGCTTGCACGGCGCCGGGGGCTGTGCTGCTCCTCGCCCCGCCCTGCCGGCGAGCGGGCTGGGGGTGCGCGAGGGCCTGGGAGGGGGCACCGCTGGGAGAGCTGACCCCGGCGGACCCAGGGGGTGTTCCAGGCCCTATGACGTCAGGAAATAAAACTCGGGGGGGAGGTCGGCGGGGGGGCCGCTGCTGGGCTGCGGCTGGCTGGGCGGGCATCGGGCGGTTGGCGGCGAGCCCTTGCTTTCGTTTGTACCGCTTGTCTGTCTGGGGTTTTTCTCTCTGTTGTTTGGGGTTTTTTTTTTCCCCCCCTTTCCCTCACGAGTGGAGTGTTTTCACTTTTGCCCTTCCAATTCTCTCCCCCCTCCCGCTGAGGGGGCAGCGAGGGAGCGGTTGTGTGGTGCTGAGTTGCCGGCTGGGATTCAACCCCGGCACAAGGTGAGTGGCAAGCCCTGCCTGGCTAAACGCTTTAGGCTCCCCGCGTTATTCCTGCCATCTGGCGAGGCCCTCCTTGTTCTTTCCTGCTGCTTTCAAGTGCCTTGTGCCCCAGCAGCAGGCTGGGAAGGAGGGTTGTGGCAGGAGCGGCGGCACCCCGTGACTCCTTCTCGGGCTGTGAGCTTCGCCCCGCGTGTGGGCTGCCGAGGATCGTGGGCTCTGCAGGGGCCACAGGCAGCCCGCAGAGCTTGAGGCCGAGCCGTTCCTTTCCCCCTGTGAGCATCTGGGGAGGGGGACTGGGGGGGCTGCGGACCCCCGAGGGGGCCGAGGAGTGGGGCTGTGCATCCCGGGGGGGCCGGGGAGTGGGGCCGGGGGGGGCTGCGAGCCCTAGGGGGTCGGGGAGAGGGGCTGGAGGACTTCCGGACCATAGAGACCAGACCAGTCCAGACCAGAGAGTATAGCTGGAGGACTCCCGGACCATAGAGATGGCGGACTCCCAGACCAGAGAGTACGCCTGGAGGACTTCCGGACCATAGAGACGGAGGTTCAGATGCATAGAATGTACCCGGGGGACTGCCGCACCATAGAGGAAAATGTCCGGCCTAGAGAGTACAGCTGGAGGACTTCTGGACCATCGAGACGGTCGTCCGGAGCGGAGAGTGCACGTGGGGAACTTCCGGACCACAGAGAGCCAAGTCCGGCCTAGAGAGTACCCCTGGAGGACTGCCGGACCATAGAGAGCAAAGTCCGGCCTAGAGAGTACCCCTGGACCGTAGAGAGCAAAGTCCGGCCTAGAGAGTACCCCTGGAGGACTGCCGGACCATAGAGAGCAAAGTCCGGCCTAGAGAGTACCCCTGGAGGACTGCCGGACCATAGAGACGGGAGCTGGACCAGAGAGAACCCCTGGAGGACTGCCGGACCATGGAGAGCAAAGTCCGGCCTAGAGAGTACCCCTGGAGGACTCCCGGACCATCGAGATCAAGGTCCCCCAAGAGCTGGGGAGTGGGGCTGTGGGTCCTGGCGGGACTTGAGAGTGGGGCTCCCAGGGGGCTGGAAAATGGTGTGGTCGGGTGCTGTGAGCTCCGGGGGTCCTGGGGCTGAGAAGTGCTTGCAAACGCTGGGGAGGGGCTGCGAGCCGTGCGCATGCGCGGTCCCCGGGCGCCGTGCGCATGCGCGGTCCCCGGGCGCCGTGCGCATGCGCGGTCCCCGGGCGCCGTGCGCATGCGCGGTCCCCGAGCTCCGACTACAACTCCCGGCGTGCCTCGCGCGGGCGGTCCGGTGGAGCCGCGCGCTGATTGGTTGCGGACGGTATTTCAACGGGGCGCCGTGTGCATGCGCGATCCCGGGGCGCCGTGCGCATGCGCGATCCCGGGGCGCCGTGCGCATGCGCGGTCCCCGGGCGCCGTGCGCATGCGCGGTCCCAGAGCTCCGACTACAACTCCCGGCGTGCCTCGCGCGGGCGGTCCGGTGGAGCCGCGCGCTGATTGGTTGCGGACGGTATTTCAACGGGGCGCCGTGCGCATGCGCGGTCCCGGGGCGCCGACTACAACTCCCGGCGTGCCTCGCGCGGGCGGTCCGGTGGAGCCGCGCGCTGATTGGTTGCGGACGGTATTTCAACGGGGCGCGCGGCGGGCTTTGCACCGAGGCGGCGGCGCAGCGTGAGTGTGAGGAGCCGCGGGCCCGGGGAGCCGGGCTGTGGCGGCGGGGGGGGGGGCGGTTCTGCAGGCTCCGGGGACGGGGGCTGGGGGGGCTCCAGGCGGGGGAGGGCCTGTGAGCATCTGGGGAGTGGGGAGTTGGGGGGGGGCTGCGTGCCCTAGGGGGGCCGCGCAGTGGGCCGGGCCGGGGCGGGGCGGGGGGGGGGGCGGGCCGGCGGGCGGGAGGGGGGGGGCGCTTTGTGCAAACAGATCCTCCCTGCGAGTCCCCACTGTCGCCCCGTGGGGCCGGGGACCGCCCAGCCCTCCCTGCAGGCAGACTGGGGGCTTCGCGGGCCGAGTCGAGGGAGGAGCTGCTGGAGAGAGGGCTTAGAAACGCCCTTCTGCCCCGGAAACTGCTGGAGCGTTTGAAGGGGAGGGACAGGTCCACCCCAGGGCTGTTCCAGGAGCAAAAGCTGGTCCCAGCCAGCTCGCCTCTGCTCCCCCGGCACCGGGATCGGACCTTTCAGCCCCGTTTCTGCCCGAAGCATCACGCAAGCGCTTGCCCTCCCCGGGGGCACCTTTGGGACTTGAGAAGAGGCGCAGCAGCTGGGGTTTTGGGCTCAGAAATGGGCGCTAAGTGAGCTGGTTTGGGGGCCCAAAGCAGAAGCCGGTTTGGCCGTTTGTGCGGGGGGGTGGGAGGGCGTTGGGGGCTGCGGGGGAAAGCAGGGGGTGGGCAGGGTGCGTGGACCCTCTCCGGGGAGGGGTCGGGTCTGGTCCTGCTGGACCCCGAAGTGCGGGAGGCCGGCACGCACCAGGCCCAACTCAACGTCTGCGGTGGTCTCTGGGGGGAAGAGGTGGTCTCTGCTTTTCAGACCCCGCACGCCCTCTTCGAGTCCAGCTCTTGCTTGTCGACTGCTTAGAATAGTTATTAACTAATTAGTCGTACAAACTCATTAATGCTTATACAATGTCCAACTATGATATTTAATCCTAATAGCCGAGTTTTGACGGCGATTGGTTTACGACCTTGTCAAAAGCCCAGGCTGTTGTAAATAGCCGGAGCTTGTAAGGAGAAGGAGCTGAAATCAACGGTGCAGAGCGGGAGCTTCAATTAGCCAGAACCGTAGCAAGCAGGAGCTGGAACGAGACGGGATGTCTGCTGTCTGGGGCATGCCTTAGCCAGAGGCAAAATTACCAGCAGCTGTAACGAGCGGGAGCTGCGATTCGCTGCAGTGTCTGTTTGCCGGAGCATCCGTCGGCCAGACTGCACTCCCAGCACGGCTGAAGAGCAGCCGGGCGCAGGCAGGGCTGTCCCCGGCGAGGCGCTCCGAGCGGCAGGGAGGCGAGTTGTCCTTCTGCCAGCGGGGAGTCCGGCCTCTTCCCTCGGGGATTAAATCCACGCCACGCGTGGATCCGCTCTCTTTGCGTGGAGGGTCTCTCCCGGACCCGTTCCCGAGGGCTGAAGTGAGGTGGGGGTCCCCCGGCTCTCCCCGGGGGGCAGGCGGCAGCACGAGGCGGCGGTGTCTCCCCGGTACCCGGCAAAGGGGAGCGAAACCGGCCGGCTGGAGCTCCGGGGGTGCACAGCCCGGCCCCGCACGGCAGAATCCTTCCCTGGGTTTTCACCGTTGGCTGGGTGTGACAAACAGGTTCATTTTGTGCCTCCTCTTTTCCCAGCGTCACCTTCTGCGTCACGTGAAGAAAATCCTGCGCGGTTGACGCCGCTTGCTGCTCAGGTAACGGCACGTGTGGGGCCGGGGGAGCGGGGAGAAACATTGGCGCGTTCAAGGACGCTGCAGGTGCTCCGCGTCAAACCCGGGGAAAAGGCAAATTTGTGCCGGTGCAGAAAAGCTGATGAACAGTTGCCGTGAACAGAGCGCGCGTGCCTCGTTCCTGCATCGGTCCCTGGGTAGTTACGAGCGTTTTCCTTTCAGGGAAAAGAATGAGCTTTCGCCTACGATAAATTAAGAGCTGCCTGTGACCTTCTTTAGGGTCAAGTGTTTCTCTTCTGTTTGTTCGTACTGATTTTACGGGCAGGTTGGAAATAGCCTTTTATTTTTACACGCGTAATTGTAATTTGTAGTACTACGTGGTGTCAGGAGAGTGAATTTTGGAGCACCCAGGTACTACTAGAAACGTAATGAACGAGACACGATGGAAACTGATACTTCAACTTGATTTTTACTTGATTTTTTTTTCATTAGAGTGTTGACGGCATGTTGTCCTGTGGCTCCATCCACATTCTGTTCAGCGGAGTCTTCAATCTAGGACTTTGAAGGAAAAAAGTTGGTCCTTCCAAAACAGGGCTAGTCATTCATAGGATCGAGGCATAGACTTGGCGAGCCGCTTAAGTACGTGATCAGAATTGAAGCCAAATGCCGCTTCGCGTTGCTGCTGTTGGTCTTCGCTTTCATTAGTTTTCCCGCTGCTCCGTCATGGTTGGGAGCTCTGAATCATCCTTTTTTTCGCTCCCTAACGCATTTTTCTCCCCAAGGAGAGGCTACGTTTAAAAGCTACTTAGTTTCCTCACAAATGCATTGGTCAGTAAAATGGAGTTATGATGCTTGGAACCACAAAAATGACACCAGTCTTACAGATCTGGACTATTTCTGAACACGTGTTCATCGCGTGCAGATGTCATCGGGATACGGATCATCTGCACTTCGTGCTCTGACGAGACGATCAGCTGAGACAGGGACGAGCTCCAAAAGGAAAGAAAGGTACAACGTCAAAGTTTTGTTTTGTTGTTGGGTTTTGTGGGGGTTTTTTGTGTTTGTGTGTTTTGGGGTTTTTTTTGTTTGTTTTTTTTTTTTGTTTGGTTGTTTGGTTGGTTGTTTGTTTTTCCTTAAGAGTGCGACGTTGACTGGTGGCAGCCTGCAGAGCTCTCTTGCTGCCTGACCTCTCTTTTCCTTCTCTGTCACTCCTCTTTCTAGGCAAGTGAGTTCTTGCGAAACTAAAGCTGCCAATGAGCCAAAAAAAAGGCACGGTTGTCTAAAACATGCAGAAGCTCTAGTGGCCTGTCTCAACAACCGCACCAAAGACGATGCCAAATACTTTCTCCTCCACTCAGTTGTAGCCTTCACAGAAGAGGAAGCTTTGTGCTCAACGTTGTTTGTTTTTTTTTTTTCCTTTCCTCTCAGCAGAACGTCAACTGCCGTGAAAGTACGAGACAGGTGGAAAGGATCCCTAGTGGTCTGCAAGTACAAGGTAGGCCTGTGACATGTGTCTGCGTTTTTCCTAAGGTGCTCGTAGCACGGACTTTACAGTTAACACGAGGAACGTGGCAGCTCTCCTTCTATATGATTTTTTAACGTGAAATATTTTAACGCAAATACTAAAAATAAAGGAGGTCTGTTCTGGAGCGTGGTACGCCTCTGCAAAGCTTGCTTCCCTCCGTCTGTTTTCTCTTCCTGCAAGCACGGTCTTCTGTTTCTGTGCGCTTGCTAGGAAAGGGTGCTGTGAAAATAATGTTGGACTAGAAGAGGAAAGGAACCGTTTGTAAGAGTTGGGATGTTCGGGAGAAACAGGCTTTGTTTTCACGATAAAAGCTGTATGCTTTTTCAGTCAGTCAGTTTTTAAAATGCCTTACAGGAGCACTCGAACACCTTACTGAGATGCTAGCATCTGTGCTAAAAGCAATCAAGGTCAAAGAAGCGGCGTGGACAACACGGGACAAATCGGTGTCGCTTCGGTGCGCTTTCCAGGCTTTCCCGAGAAGTGGTAGCAGCCTCGTAACTAGCGACAGAGAGTCCTGATGTGGTTTTGGTGAGTTACTGCTTCTATCGCGTCCTTTTTCCTAACCTGCAGCGCGTAATTTTGACTTTGGTTGGAAAGAGATTTTCCAGAATGGAAATCTTTCTCGTTCAAAGGAGTTGCCTTTTACGAACTTCCCATCAGAATGGATCTTCAGAGATGACGTGCTCGGCAGTAGAAGTCATCCGCAAGGAGACTTTTCGCGCTCTCTCTGGAAAAAAAAAAAAAAGGGGTAGGTCGATTTCCTTGCACAGACCCAAGCGCGGCACGTCTTCCGATAGTCGACGTACGGCTGATCTTTGGTTCTCGGGTGTAACGGTCGAGAGATCGTAAAGACGCGTTCCTCCGCACGCTCGGGTACGGCCAACAGCGTTAGCAAACCTGCCAGTCCTTTTTGGTAGCCTGATGTATTGCAGCACCGGGGATTTGATATTCCCCACCGCCTGCCCCTCCCCACCCCCCCCCCAAAAAAAAAGTAAAACCGTATGGGAGATCTCTTATCTCCCTGATTTTTCTATCGTAAACGAAATTTTAAAAAGAAAGTTAAAATTGTATAACTTCCAAACTGACTTGCGTTGTTTAAACTGTAACTGCCAAATAGCTGTAGCGTATAATTTATTAGGTGTGCTTAAGCAGTTAGGTAGTTGCTCTAAACGTTTAAAAAGAGAGGCAACTGATCGGGTTTTTTTCCCGATCTTTTGGCAGAGCGCTCTGAAGTCCTTTATTTCTGCCTCGCTTTCAGTGGCGCGTTTCCCCGGCAGTTGGGTAGCATCGGTCTCGGCGCAGCTGGCCAGGCGTCCCTCCTAGTCATGTGACGCACGCAAAACCCCTGGTCAAACGATAGCTGTGTAGTTTGGAGGTAGATAATTTAACGGTATGAATTCACAGCTACGCAATTTCAATTAACGCAAAAGGAAAATCAGATATTTTTATAGTATAAGCCTTCTCGTTGTACGTCTGTAAGCGTACGCACGCCTTTTTAGCATAAAATGAATTGCTGAGGTTTGTTCTTTCTTTTTCATTTTACTCTTCAAAGTTTTACGCTTCGCTTTCAGCTTTATCGGCCAAGCGAGCGAGATGCGCAGCAGCAGCAGCAGCAGCAGCAGCAGCGCCAGGGCTGGAGCTGTGGCGGCGGATGCGTGAGCGTAGATGCCGATTACGGCGCGCCCTTGTCCTGCAGCCTCACGGGGTTATCTCCCGGCAGCGGTGCTGTAAGGAAGGGACGAGGCGTTTTCCGACACCAGCGAGAGCGTTTACTTCTCTGCGAAGGACGCGTTCAGAATCGCGTCAATTAGTCCTCACGCGGATTTTAAGCGTTCGGATCGCTCGAGCTTTTAAAGGCCGCGTTGTATTTCGAGCTGACCCGTTTGCCTGGCACCCTCCTTTAGCTCGACTGCTGCCCTCTCCCTTGTCCTGACCGAATTCCTCTGCTGCCTTCGGTGCTGTTTTTTTTAACGTGCTGAAATATATCCGTTGGGATTTTTGTTTTTCAGATGCCGCGCTGTAAGCGTCCCGTGGTGCTCAGGAGAGACCCCCGGCCCGGGTTTGCCTGCCGGTCGTTGGGCGTGCTGAGGGTAAGGGGCCGGCTGCCAGCCTGCGGGACGGGGGCTGAGGGGGGGCTGCAAGCGTTTGGGGGGGCCGCCCCTCCTTTATCTTTCTAGCAGAGCCCCCCTTTTTGGCAGGGGTGCGTGCGTACATACGCCAACGGCATTATTAAAGTAACGAGCTGCCGGTTGGGGCCGTTTCCCTCATGTTGTGCCTTTTTGGGGGCTGAATAAAAAGGGGGGGGTTGGGGGCCTGGAGGGGCGATGATGTCATTTGGGGCACCCCAACATCACCGGCGGGCTGATGATGCCGTGGAGGAGCAGGTGAGTGGGGAATGGGGGGTCATGGGGGGTCGTCCCCGCCCCCCCCCCCCCAAAAAAGGGGGTCACAGCCCAAAAGTGCCTGATAATTCCTGGGGGGGTTCAAAAATTTTTAAAAACTCTAAATCTATCTGTGAGGCCTCGAAATAGAGAAAAATCTCTCCTTGTTCTATATATTGAAAAATAATATTCCTTTATATGTATACAAGGATTTCAAAATAGGAACCTATATCTGCCCTATTATCTAAAGGATTTTAGAGCATAAAAAAATTCGGAAGACGTATATAGGGTTTTAAAATACAAAAAGAACTCCCGTCTATATAAATTAAAAAAGAAAGCACTTCCAAATGCAAAAGGGATGATATATTTTATGTATGAAGGAATTGAAAATAGAAAAAAGTCTGAATAGATACCGCTGTCTACACTTACTACGCGTTACATAGAGAGCCTAAATAGGCATTATATGTAATCTAAGAGATGATCTATAAGTGCAAATAGAAATCTAAGTCTATAAAGAGATAAGTGTAAATATACGTAAGTGTAAATAGAGAAGTCTATAAAGACATTTAAGTGTCAAAATACGTAAGTCGACAGATATCTAGTCTGAGCAGGTATTATATATGAGTGGGAAATAGGGGGCTATAAGTGAAACATAAATACATTCACTAAATATATAGAGAGAGAGGTATGTGTAAATACGTTAAGCGTAAACGTCTATGATAGATAAGGTTTTTAAAATGCAAAGAAACCCTGTTTCTAGAAAGGATTTAAAAACTCTTCACCCCCCCGAAACACCTCTCTGTTGAAGATCCGAAAGCGCTTTCAAAAGCTGCCTCTTCCCTGTTCTCTTTTTCCGTCTTTTCCCATCCTGATTGGGGGCCGGTCCCCCCAACAGGGACTTTCCCCTGCAGGGCCGTGCACACAGAGCGGGACCTGCCGCCGTGGCCTAAAAACACCACAAAAACCCTAATTCGGGGCCTGCAAGGGGTGGGGAAAAAGAAAACCCGCAATTTGGGGGGGAAAAATACCCAACTTGGAGCTCCCGGGAAAGCCAAATCCACCAGGATTTGGGCAGCCGGAAAGCAAAAAAACCCCCATTTTCATGCACAAAACGAAAAAGCAAAAATCACCAAGTTTTGTTGTGAAAAAGCGTTGAAAAACCTCCAAGTGGAATATTTTGGAAAAGGAAAAAACCCCAGCTTTGATATTATACAAAAGCAAAAAAAACCCCGATTTGGGGAAGCTTTGGGGTGAAACACCAGCCATTTGAGGGGCCCGGACCCCTGGGGTGCTGCCTGCCCCGCCAACCTGCCCGTTGCCCCCCGCCCAAACTCTGACACCCCCCTCCCGCTCCCCCGCCCCCCACTCCCACCCCGCTCTCCCTCCTCCTGCGTTTTGGGTTTGTGCTGAGAACGGCGTCGGTGACGTGGGGCTGCGTGAGTTCCCGCTGCGCAGCGCTTGCACGGCGCCGGGGGCTGTGCTGCTCCTCGCCCCGCCCTGCCGGCGAGCGGGCTGGGGGTGCGCGAGGGCCTGGGAGGGGGCACCGCTGGGAGAGCTGACCCCGGCGGACCCAGGGGGTGTTCCAGGCCCTATGACGTCAGGAAATAAAACTCGGGGGGGAGGTCGGCGGGGGGGCCGCTGCTGGGCTGCGGCTGGCTGGGCGGGCATCGGGCGGTTGGCGGCGAGCCCTTGCTTTCGTTTGTACCGCTTGTCTGTCTGGGGTTTTTCTCTCTGTTGTTTGGGGTTTTTTTTTTCCCCCCCTTTCCCTCACGAGTGGAGTGTTTTCACTTTTGCCCTTCCAATTCTCTCCCCCCTCCCGCTGAGGGGGCAGCGAGGGAGCGGTTGTGTGGTGCTGAGTTGCCGGCTGGGATTCAACCCCGGCACAAGGTGAGTGGCAAGCCCTGCCTGGCTAAACGCTTTAGGCTCCCCGCGTTATTCCTGCCATCTGGCGAGGCCCTCCTTGTTCTTTCCTGCTGCTTTCAAGTGCCTTGTGCCCCAGCAGCAGGCTGGGAAGGAGGGTTGTGGCAGGAGCGGCGGCACCCCGTGACTCCTTCTCGGGCTGTGAGCTTCGCCCCGCGTGTGGGCTGCCGAGGATCGTGGGCTCTGCAGGGGCCACAGGCAGCCCGCAGAGCTTGAGGCCGAGCCGTTCCTTTCCCCCTGTGAGCATCTGGGGAGGGGGACTGGGGGGGCTGCGGACCCCCGAGGGGGCCGAGGAGTGGGGCTGTGCATCCCGGGGGGGCCGGGGAGTGGGGCCGGGGGGGGCTGCGAGCCCTAGGGGGTCGGGGAGAGGGGCTGGAGGACTTCCGGACCATAGAGACCAGACCAGTCCAGACCAGAGAGTATAGCTGGAGGACTCCCGGACCATAGAGATGGCGGACTCCCAGACCAGAGAGTACGCCTGGAGGACTTCCGGACCATAGAGACGGAGGTTCAGATGCATAGAATGTACCCGGGGGACTGCCGCACCATAGAGGAAAATGTCCGGCCTAGAGAGTACAGCTGGAGGACTTCTGGACCATCGAGACGGTCGTCCGGAGCGGAGAGTGCACGTGGGGAACTTCCGGACCACAGAGAGCCAAGTCCGGCCTAGAGAGTACCCCTGGAGGACTGCCGGACCATAGAGAGCAAAGTCCGGCCTAGAGAGTACCCCTGGACCGTAGAGAGCAAAGTCCGGCCTAGAGAGTACCCCTGGAGGACTGCCGGACCATAGAGAGCAAAGTCCGGCCTAGAGAGTACCCCTGGAGGACTGCCGGACCATAGAGACGGGAGCTGGACCAGAGAGAACCCCTGGAGGACTGCCGGACCATGGAGAGCAAAGTCCGGCCTAGAGAGTACCCCTGGAGGACTCCCGGACCATCGAGATCAAGGTCCCCCAAGAGCTGGGGAGTGGGGCTGTGGGTCCTGGCGGGACTTGAGAGTGGGGCTCCCAGGGGGCTGGAAAATGGTGTGGTCGGGTGCTGTGAGCTCCGGGGGTCCTGGGGCTGAGAAGTGCTTGCAAACGCTGGGGAGGGGCTGCGAGCCGTGCGCATGCGCGGTCCCCGGGCGCCGTGCGCATGCGCGGTCCCCGGGCGCCGTGCGCATGCGCGGTCCCCGGGCGCCGTGCGCATGCGCGGTCCCCGAGCTCCGACTACAACTCCCGGCGTGCCTCGCGCGGGCGGTCCGGTGGAGCCGCGCGCTGATTGGTTGCGGACGGTATTTCAACGGGGCGCCGTGTGCATGCGCGATCCCGGGGCGCCGTGCGCATGCGCGATCCCGGGGCGCCGTGCGCATGCGCGGTCCCCGGGCGCCGTGCGCATGCGCGGTCCCAGAGCTCCGACTACAACTCCCGGCGTGCCTCGCGCGGGCGGTCCGGTGGAGCCGCGCGCTGATTGGTTGCGGACGGTATTTCAACGGGGCGCCGTGCGCATGCGCGGTCCCGGGGCGCCGACTACAACTCCCGGCGTGCCTCGCGCGGGCGGTCCGGTGGAGCCGCGCGCTGATTGGTTGCGGACGGTATTTCAATGGGGCGCGCGGCGGGCTTTGCACCGAGGCGGCGGCGCAGCGTGAGTGTGAGGAGCCGCGGGCCCGGGGAGCCGGGCTGTGGCGGCGGGGGGGGGGGCGGTTCTGCAGGCTCCGGGGACGGGGGCTGGGGGGGCTCCAGGCGGGGGAGGGCCTGTGAGCATCTGGGGAGTGGGGAGTTGGGGGGGGGCTGCGTGCCCTAGGGGGGCCGCGCAGTGGGCCGGGCCGGGGCGGGGCGGGGGGGGGGGCGGGCCGGCGGGCGGGAGGGGGGGGGCGCTTTGTGCAAACAGATCCTCCCTGCGAGTCCCCACTGTCGCCCCGTGGGGCCGGGGACCGCCCAGCCCTCCCTGCAGGCAGACTGGGGGCTTCGCGGGCCGAGTCGAGGGAGGAGCTGCTGGAGAGAGGGCTTAGAAACGCCCTTCTGCCCCGGAAACTGCTGGAGCGTTTGAAGGGGAGGGACAGGTCCACCCCAGGGCTGTTCCAGGAGCAAAAGCTGGTCCCAGCCAGCTCGCCTCTGCTCCCCCGGCACCGGGATCGGACCTTTCAGCCCCGTTTCTGCCCGAAGCATCACGCAAGCGCTTGCCCTCCCCGGGGGCACCTTTGGGACTTGAGAAGAGGCGCAGCAGCTGGGGTTTTGGGCTCAGAAATGGGCGCTAAGTGAGCTGGTTTGGGGGCCCAAAGCAGAAGCCGGTTTGGCCGTTTGTGCGGGGGGGTGGGAGGGCGTTGGGGGCTGCGGGGGAAAGCAGGGGGTGGGCAGGGTGCGTGGACCCTCTCCGGGGAGGGGTCGGGTCTGGTCCTGCTGGACCCCGAAGTGCGGGAGGCCGGCACGCACCAGGCCCAACTCAACGTCTGCGGTGGTCTCTGGGGGGAAGAGGTGGTCTCTGCTTTTCAGACCCCGCACGCCCTCTTCGAGTCCAGCTCTTGCTTGTCGACTGCTTAGAATAGTTATTAACTAATTAGTCGTACAAACTCATTAATGCTTATACAATGTCCAACTATGATATTTAATCCTAATAGCCGAGTTTTGACGGCGATTGGTTTACGACCTTGTCAAAAGCCCAGGCTGTTGTAAATAGCCGGAGCTTGTAAGGAGAAGGAGCTGAAATCAACGGTGCAGAGCGGGAGCTTCAATTAGCCAGAACCGTAGCAAGCAGGAGCTGGAACGAGACGGGATGTCTGCTGTCTGGGGCATGCCTTAGCCAGAGGCAAAATTACCAGCAGCTGTAACGAGCGGGAGCTGCGATTCGCTGCAGTGTCTGTTTGCCGGAGCATCC
This sequence comes from Calonectris borealis, assembly GCF_964195595.1. Lineage (NCBI taxonomy): Eukaryota > Metazoa > Chordata > Aves > Procellariiformes > Procellariidae > Calonectris > Calonectris borealis. The sequence goes on from NW_027441647.1 coordinate 18,912, forward strand.
GTCGGCCAGACTGCACTCCCAGCACGGCTGAAGAGCAGCCGGGCGCAGGCAGGGCTGTCCCCGGCGAGGCGCTCCGAGCGGCAGGGAGGCGAGTTGTCCTTCTGCCAGCGGGGAGTCCGGCCTCTTCCCTCGGGGATTAAATCCACGCCACGCGTGGATCCGCTCTCTTTGCGTGGAGGGTCTCTCCCGGACCCGTTCCCGAGGGCTGAAGTGAGGTGGGGGTCCCCCGGCTCTCCCCGGGGGGCAGGCGGCAGCACGAGGCGGCGGTGTCTCCCCGGTACCCGGCAAAGGGGAGCGAAACCGGCCGGCTGGAGCTCCGGGGGTGCACAGCCCGGCCCCGCACGGCAGAATCCTTCCCTGGGTTTTCACCGTTGGCTGGGTGTGACAAACAGGTTCATTTTGTGCCTCCTCTTTTCCCAGCGTCACCTTCTGCGTCACGTGAAGAAAATCCTGCGCGGTTGACGCCGCTTGCTGCTCAGGTAACGGCACGTGTGGGGCCGGGGGAGCGGGGAGAAACATTGGCGCGTTCAAGGACGCTGCAGGTGCTCCGCGTCAAACCCGGGGAAAAGGCAAATTTGTGCCGGTGCAGAAAAGCTGATGAACAGTTGCCGTGAACAGAGCGCGCGTGCCTCGTTCCTGCATCGGTCCCTGGGTAGTTACGAGCGTTTTCCTTTCAGGGAAAAGAATGAGCTTTCGCCTACGATAAATTAAGAGCTGCCTGTGACCTTCTTTAGGGTCAAGTGTTTCTCTTCTGTTTGTTCGTACTGATTTTACGGGCAGGTTGGAAATAGCCTTTTATTTTTACACGCGTAATTGTAATTTGTAGTACTACGTGGTGTCAGGAGAGTGAATTTTGGAGCACCCAGGTACTACTAGAAACGTAATGAACGAGACACGATGGAAACTGATACTTCAACTTGATTTTTACTTGATTTTTTTTTCATTAGAGTGTTGACGGCATGTTGTCCTGTGGCTCCATCCACATTCTGTTCAGCGGAGTCTTCAATCTAGGACTTTGAAGGAAAAAAGTTGGTCCTTCCAAAACAGGGCTAGTCATTCATAGGATCGAGGCATAGACTTGGCGAGCCGCTTAAGTACGTGATCAGAATTGAAGCCAAATGCCGCTTCGCGTTGCTGCTGTTGGTCTTCGCTTTCATTAGTTTTCCCGCTGCTCCGTCATGGTTGGGAGCTCTGAATCATCCTTTTTTTCGCTCCCTAACGCATTTTTCTCCCCAAGGAGAGGCTACGTTTAAAAGCTACTTAGTTTCCTCACAAATGCATTGGTCAGTAAAATGGAGTTATGATGCTTGGAACCACAAAAATGACACCAGTCTTACAGATCTGGACTATTTCTGAACACGTGTTCATCGCGTGCAGATGTCATCGGGATACGGATCATCTGCACTTCGTGCTCTGACGAGACGATCAGCTGAGACAGGGACGAGCTCCAAAAGGAAAGAAAGGTACAACGTCAAAGTTTTGTTTTGTTGTTGGGTTTTGTGGGGGTTTTTTGTGTTTGTGTGTTTTGGGGTTTTTTTTGTTTGTTTTTTTTTTTTGTTTGGTTGTTTGGTTGGTTGTTTGTTTTTCCTTAAGAGTGCGACGTTGACTGGTGGCAGCCTGCAGAGCTCTCTTGCTGCCTGACCTCTCTTTTCCTTCTCTGTCACTCCTCTTTCTAGGCAAGTGAGTTCTTGCGAAACTAAAGCTGCCAATGAGCCAAAAAAAAGGCACGGTTGTCTAAAACATGCAGAAGCTCTAGTGGCCTGTCTCAACAACCGCACCAAAGACGATGCCAAATACTTTCTCCTCCACTCAGTTGTAGCCTTCACAGAAGAGGAAGCTTTGTGCTCAACGTTGTTTGTTTTTTTTTTTTCCTTTCCTCTCAGCAGAACGTCAACTGCCGTGAAAGTACGAGACAGGTGGAAAGGATCCCTAGTGGTCTGCAAGTACAAGGTAGGCCTGTGACATGTGTCTGCGTTTTTCCTAAGGTGCTCGTAGCACGGACTTTACAGTTAACACGAGGAACTGAGAGGCAGCTCTCCTTCTATGTGATTTTTTAACGTGAAATATTTCAACGCAAATACTAAAAATAAAGGAGGTCTGTTCTGGAGCGTGGTACGCCTCTGCAAAGCTTGCTTCCCTCCGTCTGTTTTCTCTTCCTGCAAGCACGGTCTTCTGTTTCTGTGCGCTTGCTAGGAAAGGGTGCTGTGAAAATAATGTTGGACTAGAAGAGGAAAGGAACCGTTTGTAAGAGTTGGGATGTTCGGGAGAAACAGGCTTTGTTTTCACGATAAAAGCTTTATGCTTTTTCAGTCAGTCAGTTTTTAAAATGCCTTACAGGAGCACTCGAACACCTTACTGAGATGCTAACATCTGCGCTAAAAGCAATCAAGGTCAAAGAAGAGGCGTGGACAACACGGGACAAATCGGTGTCGCTTCGGTGCGCTTTCCAGGCTTTCCCGAGAAGCGGTAGCAGCCTCGTAACTAGCGACAGAGAGTCCTGATGTGGTTTTGGTGAGTTACTGCTTCTATCGCGTCCTTTTTCCTAACCTGCAGCGCGTAATTTTGACTTTGGTTGGAAAGAGATTTTCCAGAATGGAAATCTTTCTCGTTCAAAGGAGTCGCCTTTTACGAACTTCCCCTCAGAATGGATCTTCAGAGATGACGTGCTCGGCAGTAGAAGTCATCCGCAAGGAGACTTTTCGCGCTCTCTCTGGAAAAAAAAAAAAAAGGGGTAGGTCGATTTCCTTGCACAGACCCAAGCGCGGCACGTCTTCCGATAGTCGACGTACGGCTGATCTTTGGTTCTCGGGTGTAACGGTCGAGAGATCGTAAAGACGCGTTCCTCCGCACGCTCGGGTACGGCCAACAGCGTTAGCAAACCTGCCAGTCCTTTTTGGTAGCCTGATGTATTGCAGCACCGGGGATTTGATATTCCCCACCGCCTGCCCCCCCCCCCCCCCCCAAAAATGTAAAACCGTATGGGAGATCTCTTATCTCCCTGATTTTTCTATCGTAAACGAAATTTTAAAAAGAAAGTTAAAATTGTATAACTTCCAAACTGACTTGCGTTGTTTAAACTGTAACTGCCAAATAGCTGTAGCGTATAATTTATTAGGTGTGCTTAAGCAGTTAGGTAGTTGCTCTAAACGTTTAAAAAGAGAGGCAACTGATCGGGTTTTTTTCCCGATCTTTTGGCAGAGCGCTCTGAAGTCCTTTATTTCTGCCTCGCTTTCAGTGGCGCGTTTCCCCGGCAGTTGGGTAGCATCGGTCTCGGCGCAGCTGGCCAGGCGTCCCTCCTAGTCACGTGACGCACGCAAAACCCCTGGTCAAACGATAGCTGTGTAGTTTGGAGGTAGATAATTTAACGGTATGAATTCACAGCTACGCAATTTCAATTAACGCAAAAGGAAAATCAGATATTTTTATAGTATAAGCCTTCTCGTTGTACGTCTGTAAGCGTACGCACGCCTTTTTAGCATAAAATGAATTGCTGAGGTTTGTTCTTTCTTTTTCATTTTACTCTTCAAAGTTTTACGCTTCGCTTTCAGCTTTATCGGCCAAGCGAGCGAGATGCGCAGCAGCAGCAGCAGCAGCAGCAGCAGCGCCAGGGCTGGAGCTGTGGCGGCGGATGCGTGAGCGTAGATGCCGATTACGGCGCGCCCTTGTCCTGCAGCCTCACGGGGTTATCTCCCGGCAGCGGTGCTGTAAGGAAGGGACGAGGCGTTTTCCGACACCAGCGAGAGCGTTTACTTCTCTGCGAAGGACGCGTTCAGAATCGCGTCAATTAGTCCTCACGCGGATTTTAAGCGTTCGGATCGCTCGAGCTTTTAAAGGCCGCGTTGTATTTCGAGCTGACCCGTTTGCCTGGCACCCTCCTTTAGCTCGACTGCTGCCCTCTCCCTTGTCCTGACCGAATTCCTCTGCTGCCTTCGGTGCTGTTTTTTTTAACGTGCTGAAATATATCCGTTGGGATTTTTGTTTTTCAGATGCCGCGCTGTAAGCGTCCCGTGGTGCTCAGGAGAGACCCCCGGCCCGGGTTTGCCTGCCGGTCGTTGGGCGTGCTGAGGGTAAGGGGCCGGCTGCCAGCCTGCGGGACGGGGGCTGAGGGGGGGCTGCAAGCGTTTGGGGGGGCCGCCCCTCCTTTATCTTTCTAGCAGAGCCCCCCTTTTTGGCGGGGGTGCGTGCGTACATACGCCAACGGCATTATTAAAGTAACGAGCTGCCGGTTGGGGCCGTTTCCCTCATGTTGTGCCTTTTTGGGGGCTGAATAAAAAGGGGGGGGTTGGGGGCCTGGAGGGGCGATGATGTCATTTGGGGCACCCCAACATCACCGGCGGGCTGATGATGCCGTGGAGAAGCAGGTGAGTGGGGAATGGGGGGTCATGGGGGGTCGTCCCCGTCCCCCCCCCCCCAAAAAAGGGGGTCACAGCCCAAAAGTGCCTGATAATTCCTGGGGGGGTTCAAAAATTTTTAAAAACTCTAAATCTATCTGTGAGGCCTCGAAATAGAGAAAAATCTCTCCTTGTTCTATATATTGAAAAATAATATTCCTTTATATGTATACAAGGATTTCAAAATAGGAACCTATATCTGCCCTATTATCTAAAGGATTTTAGAGCATAAAAAAATCCGGAAGACGTATATAGGGTTTTAAAATACAAAAAGAACTCCCGTCTATATAAATTAAAAAAGAAAGCACTTCCAAATGCAAAAGGGATGATATATTTTATGTATGAAGGAATTGAAAATAGAAAAAAGTCTGAATAGATACCGCTGTCTACACTTACTACGCGTTACATAGAGAGCCTAAATAGGCATTATATGTAATCTAAGAGATGATCTATAAGTGCAAATAGAAATCTAAGTCTATAAAGAGATAAGTGTAAATATACGTAAGTGTAAATAGAGAAGTCTATAAAGACATTTAAGTGTCAAAATACGTAAGTCGACAGATATCTAGTCTGAGCAGGTATTATATATGAGTGGGAAATAGGGGGCTATAAGTGAAACATAAATACATTCACTAAATATATAGGGAGAGAGGTATGTGTAAATACGTTAAGCGTAAACGTCTATGATAGATAAGGTTTTTAAAATGCAAAGAAACCCTGTTTCTAGAAAGGATTTAAAAACTCTTCACCCCCCCGAAACACCTCTCTGTTGAAGATCCGAAAGCGCTTTCAAAAGCTGCCTCTTCCCTGTTCTCTTTTTCCGTCTTTTCCCATCCTGATTGGGGGCCGGTCCCCCCAACAGGGACTTTCCCCTGCAGGGCCGTGCACACGGAGCGGGACCTGCCGCCGTGGCCTAAAAACACCACAAAACCCCTAATTCGGGGCCTGCAAGGGGTGGGGAAAAAGAAAACCCGCAATTTGGGGGGGAAAAATACCCAACTTGGAGCTCCCGGGAAAGCCAAATCCACCAGGATTTGGGCAGCCGGAAAGCAAAAAAACCCCCATTTTCATGCACAAAACGAAAAAGCAAAAATCACCAAGTTTTGTTGTGAAAAAGCGTTGAAAAACCTCCAAGTGGAATATTTTGGAAAAGGAAAAAACCCCAGCTTTGATATTATAAAAAAGCAAAAAAAACCCCGATTTGGGGAAGCTTTGGGGTGAAACACCAGCCATTTGAGGGGCCCGGACCCCTGGGGTGCTGCCTGCCCCGCCAACCTGCCCGTTGCCCCCCGCCCAAACTCTGACACCCCCCTCCCGCTCCCCCGCCCCCCACTCCCACCCCGCTCTCCCTCCTCCTGCGTTTTGGGTTTGTGCTGAGAACGGCGTCGGTGACGCGGGGCTGCGTGAGTTCCCGCTGCGCAGCGCTTGCACGGCGCCGGGGGCTGTGCTGCTCCTCGCCCCGCCCTGCCGGCGAGCGGGCTGGGGGTGCGCGAGGGCCTGGGAGGGGGCACCGCTGGGAGAGCTGACCCCGGCGGACCCAGGGGGTGTTCCAGGCCCTATGACGTCAGGAAATAAAACTCGGGGGGGAGGTCGGCGGGGGGGCCGCTGCTGGGCTGCGGCTGGCTGGGCGGGCATCGGGCGGTTGGCGGCGAGCCCTTGCTTTCGTTTGTACCGCTTGTCTGTCTGGGGTTTTTCTCTCTGTTGTTTGGGGTTTTTTTTTTCCCCCCCTTTCCCTCACGAGTGGAGTGTTTTCACTTTTGCCCCTCCAATTCTCTCCCCCCTCCCGCTGAGGGGGCAGCGAGGGAGCGGTTGTGTGGTGCTGAGTTGCCGGCTGGGATTCAACCCCGGCACAAGGTGAGTGGCAAGCCCTGCCTGGCTAAACGCTTTAGGCTCCCCGCGTTATTCCTGCCATCTGGCGAGGCCCTCCTTGTTCTTTCCTGCTGCTTTCAAGTGCCTTGTGCTCCAGCAGCAGGCTGGGAAGGAGGGTTGTGGCAGGAGCGGCGGCACCCCGTGACTCCTTCTCGGGCTGTGAGCTTCGCCCCGCGTGTGGGCTGCCGAGGATCGTGGGCTCTGCAGGGGCCACAGGCAGCCCGCAGAGCTTGAGGCCGAGCCGTTCCTTTCCCCCTGTGAGCATCTGGGGAGGGGGACTGGGGGGGCTGCGGACCCCCGAGGGGGCCGAGGAGTGGGGCTGTGCATCCCGGGGGGGCCGAGGAGTGGGGCCGGGGGGGGCTGCGAGCCCTAGGGGGTCGGGGAGAGGGGCTGGAGGACTTCCGGACCATAGAGACCAGACCAGTCCAGACCAGAGAGTATAGCTGGAGGACTCCCGGACCATAGAGATGGCGGACTCCCAGACCAGAGAGTACGCCTGGAGGACTTCCGGACCATAGAGACGGAGGTTCAGATGCATAGAATGTACGCGGGGGACTTCCGCACCATAGAGGAAAATGTCCGGCCTAGAGAGTACAGCTGGAGGACTTCTGGACCATCGAGACGGTCGTCCGGAGCGGAGAGTGCACGTGGGGAACTTCCGGACCACAGAGAGCCAAGTCCGGCCTAGAGAGTACCCCTGGAGGACTGCCGGACCATCGAGACGGTCGTCCGGAGCGGAGAGTGCACGTGGGGAACTTCCGGACCACAGAGAGCCAAGTCCGGCCTAGAGAGTACCCCTGGAGGACTGCCGGACCATAGAGAGCAAAGTCCGGCCTAGAGAGTACCCCTGGACCATAGAGAGCAAAGTCCGGCCTAGAGAGTACCCCTGGAGGACTGCCGGACCATAGAGAGCAAAGGCTGGCCTAGAGAGTACCCCTGGAGGACTGCCGGACCATAGAGACGGGAGCTGGACCAGAGAGTACCCCTGGAGGACTGCCGGACCATGGAGAGCAAAGTCCGGCCTAGAGAGTACCCCTGGAGGACTGCCGGACCATAGAGAGCAAAGTCCGGCCTAGAGAGTACCCCTGGAGGACTGCCGGACCATAGAGAGCAAAGTCCGGCCTAGAGAGTACCCCTGGAGGACTGCCGGACCATAGAGAGCAAAGTCCGGCCTAGAGAGTACCCCTGGAGGACTGCCGGACCATAGAGACGGGAGCTGGACCAGAGAGAACCCCTGGAGGACTGCCGGACCATGGAGAGCAAAGTCCGGCCTAGAGAGTACCCCTGGAGGACTCCCGGACCAGCGAGATCAAGGTCCCCCAAGAGCTGGGGAGTGGGGCTGTGGGTCCTGGCGGGACTTGAGAGTGGGGCTCCCAGGGGGCTGGAAAATGGTGTGGTCGGGTGCTGTGAGCTCCGGGGGTCCTGGGGCTGAGAAGTGCTTGCAAACGCTGGGGAGGGGCTGCGAGCCGTGCGCATGCGCGGTCCCCGGGCGCCGTGCGCATGCGCGGTCCCCGGGCGCCGTGCGCATGCGCGGTCCCCGGGCGCCGTGCGCATGCGCGGTCCCCGGGCGCCGTGCGCATGCGCGGTCCCGGGGCGCCGTGCGCATGCGCGGTCCCGGGGCGCCGTACGCATGCGCGGTCCCGGGGCGCCGTGCGCATGCGCGGTCCCCGAGCTCCGACTACCACTCCCGGCGTGCCTCGCGCGGGCGGTCCGGTGGAGCCGCGCGCTGATTGGTTGCGGACGGTATTTCAACGGGGCGCCGTGCGCATGCGCGATCCCGGGGCGCCGTGCGCATGCGCGATCCCGGGGCGCCGTGCGCATGCGCGGTCCCCGGGCGCCGTGCGCATGCGCGGTCCCCGGGCGCCGTGCGCATGCGCGGTCCCCGGGCGCCGTGCGCATGCGCGGTCCCGGAGCGCCGTGCGCATGCGCGGTCCCCGAGCTCCGACTACAACTCCCGGCGTGCCTCGCGCGGGCGGTCCGGTGGAGCCGCGCGCTGATTGGTTGCGGACGGTATTTCAACGGGGCGCCGTGCGCATGCGCGGTCCCGGGGCGCCGACTACAACTCCCGGCGTGCCTCGCGCGGGCGGTCCGGTGGAGCCGCGCGCTGATTGGTTGCGGACGGTATTTCAACGGGGCGCGCGGCGGGCTTTGCACCGAGGCGGCGGCGCAGCGTGAGTGTGAGGAGCCGCGGGCCCGGGGAGCCGGGCTGTGGCGGCGGGGGGGGGGGGCGGTTCTGCAGGCTCCGGGGACGGGGGCTGGGGGGGCTCCAGGCGGGGGAGGGCCTGTGAGCATCTGGGGAGTGGGGAGTTGGGGGGGGGCTGCGTGCCCTAGGGGGGCCGCGCAGTGGGCCGGGCCGGGGCGGGGCGGGGGGGGGGGCGGGCCGGCGGGCGGGAGGGGGGGGGCGCTTTGTGCAAACAGATCCTCCCTGCGAGTCCCCACTGTCGCCCCGTGGGGCCGGGGACCGCCCAGCCCTCCCTGCAGGCAGACTGGGGGCTTCGCGGGCCGAGTCGAGGGAGGAGCTGCTGGAGAGAGGGCTTAGAAACGCCCTTCTGCCCCGGAAACTGCTGGAGCGTTTGAAGGGGAGGGACAGGTCCACCCCAGGGCTGTTCCAGGAGCAAAAGCTGGTCCCAGCCAGCTCGCCTCTGCTCCCCCGGCACCGGGATCGGACCTTTCAGCCCCGTTTCTGCCCGAAGCATCACGCAAGCGCTTGCCCTCCCCGGGGGCACCTTTGGGACTTGAGAAGAGGCGCAGCAGCTGGGGTTTTGGGCTCAGAAATGGGCGCTAAGTGAGCTGGTTTGGGGGCCCAAAGCAGAAGCCGGTTTGGCCGTTTGTGCGGGGGGGTGGGAGGGCGTTGGGGGCTGCGGGGGAAAGCAGGGGGTGGGCAGGGTGCGTGGACCCTCTCCGGGGAGGGGTCGGGTCTGGTCCTGCTGGACCCCGAAGTGCGGGAGGCCGGCACGCACCAGGCCCAACTCAACGTCTGCGGTGGTCTCTGGGGGGAAGAGGTGGTCTCTGCTTTTCAGACCCCGCACGCCCTCTTCGAGTCCAGCTCTTGCTTGTCGACTGCTTAGAATAGTTATTAACTAATTAGTCGTACAAACTCATTAATGCTTATACAATGTCCAACTATGATATTTAATCCTAATAGCCGAGTTTTGACGGCGATTGGTTTACGACCTTGTCAAAAGCCCAGGCTGTTGTAAATAGCCGGAGCTTGTAAGGAGAAGGAGCTGAAATCAACGGTGCAGAGCGGGAGCTTCAATTAGCCAGAACCGTAGCAAGCAGGAGCTGGAACGAGACGGGGTGTCTGCTGTCTGGGGCATGCCTTAGCCAGAGGCAAAATTACCAGCAGCTGTAACGAGCGGGAGCTGCGATTCGCTGCAGTGTCTGTTTGCCGGAGCATCCGTCGGCCAGACTGCACTCCCAGCACGGCTGAAGAGCAGCCGGGCGCAGGCAGGGCTGTCCCCGGCGAGGCGCTCCGAGCGGCAGGGAGGCGAGTTGTCCTTCTGCCAGCGGGGAGTCCGGCCTCTTCCCTCGGGGATTAAATCCACGCCACGCGTGGATCCGCTCTCTTTGCGTGGAGGGTCTCTCCCGGACCCGTTCCCGAGGGCTGAAGTGAGGTGGGGGTCCCCCGGCTCTCCCCGGGGGGCAGGCGGCAGCACGAGGCGGCGGTGTCTCCCCGGTACCCGGCAAAGGGGAGCGAAACCGGCCGGCTGGAGCTCCGGGGGTGCACAGCCTGGCCCCGCACGGCAGAATCCTTCCCTGGGTTTTCACCGTTGGCTGGGTGTGACAAACAGGTTCATTTTGTGCCTCCTCTTTTCCCAGCGTCACCTTCTGCGTCACGTGAAGAAAATCCTGCGCGGTTGACGCCGCTTGCTGCTCAGGTAACGGCACGTGTGGGGCCGGGGGAGTGGGGAGAAACATTGGCGCGTTCAAGGACGCTGCAGGTGCTCCGCGTCAAACCCGGGGAAAAGGCAAATTTGTGCCGGTGCAGAAAAGCTGATGAACAGTTGCCGTGAACAGAGCGCGCGTGCCTCGTTCCTGCATCGGTCCCTGGGTAGTTACGAGCGTTTTCCTTTCAGGGAAAAGAATGAGCTTTCGCCTACGATAAATTAAGAGCTGCCTGTGACCTTCTTTAGGGTCAAGTGTTTCTCTTCTGTTTGTTCGTACTGATTTTACGGGCAGGTTGGAAATAGCCTTTTATTTTTACACGCGTAATTGTAATTTGTAGTACTACGTGGTGTCAGGAGAGTGAATTTTGGAGCACCCAGGTACTACTAGAAACGTAATGAACGAGACACGATGGAAACTGATACTTCAACTTGATTTTTACTTGATTTTTTTTTCATTAGAGTGTTGACGGCATGTTGTCCTGTGGCTCCATCCACATTCTGTTCAGCGGAGTCTTCAATCTAGGACTTTGAAGGAAAAAAGTTGGTCCTTCCAAAACAGGGCTAGTCATTCATAGGATCGAGGCATAGACTTGGCGAGCCGCTTAAGTACGTGATCGGAATTGAAGCCAAATGCCGCTTCGCGTTGCTGCTGTTGGTCTTCGCTTTCATTAGTTTTCCCGCTGCTCCGTCATGGTTGGGAGCTCTGAATCATCCTTTTTTTCGCTCCCTAACGCATTTTTCTCCCCAAGGAGAGGCTACGTTTAAAAGCTACTTAGTTTCCTCACAAATGCATTGGTCAGTAAAATGGAGTTAGGATGCTTGGAACCACAAAAATGACACCAGTCTTACAGATCTGGACTATTTCTGAACACGTGTTCATCGCGTGCAGATGTCATCGGGATACGGATCATCTGCACTTCGTGCTCTGACGAGACGATCAGCTGAGACAGGGACGAGCTCCAAAAGGAAAGAAAGGTACAACGTCAAAGTTTTGTTTTGTTGTTGGGTTTTGTGGGGGTTTTTTGTGTTTGTGTGTTTTGGGGTTTTTTTTGTTTGTTTTTTTTTTTTGTTTGGTTGTTTGGTTGGTTGTTTGTTTTTCCTTAAGAGTGTGACGTTGACTGGTGGCAGCCTGCAGAGCTCTCTTGCTGCCTGACCTCTCTTTTCCTTCTCTGTCACTCCTCTTTCTAGGCAAGTGAGTTCTTGCGAAACTAAAGCTGCCAATGAGCCAAAAAAAAGGCACGGTTGTCTAAAACATGCAGAAGCTCTAGTGGCCTGTCTCAACAACCGCACCAAAGACGATGCCAAATACTTTCTCCTCCACTCAGTTGTAGCCTTCACAGAAGAGGAAGCTTTGTGCTCAACGTTGTTTGTTTTTTTTTTTTCCTTTCCTCTCAGCAGAACGTCAACTGCCGTGAAAGTACGAGACAGGTGGAAAGGATCCCTAGTGGTCTGCAAGTACAAGGTAGGCCTGTGACATGTGTCTGCGTTTTTCCTAAGGTGCTCGTAGCACGGACTTTACAGTTAACACGAGGAACTGAGAGGCAGCTCTCCTTCTATGTGATTTTTTAACGTGAAATATTTCAACGCAAATACTAAAAATAAAGGAGGTCTGTTCTGGAGCGTGGTACGCCTCTGCAAAGCTTGCTTCCCTCCGTCTGTTTTCTCTTCCTGCAAGCACGGTCTTCTGTTTCTGTGCGCTTGCTAGGAAAGGGTGCTGTGAAAATAATGTTGGACTAGAAGAGGAAAGGAACCGTTTGTAAGAGTTGGGATGTTCGGGAGAAACAGGCTTTGTTTTCACGATAAAAGCTTTATGCTTTTTCAGTCAGTCAGTTTTTAAAATGCCTTACAGGAGCACTCGAACACCTTACTGAGATGCTAACATCTGCGCTAAAAGCAATCAAGGTCAAAGAAGAGGCGTGGACAACACGGGACAAATCGGTGTCGCTTCGGTGCGCTTTCCAGGCTTTCCCGAGAAGCGGTAGCAGCCTCGTAACTAGCGACAGAGAGTCCTGATGTGGTTTTGGTGAGTTACTGCTTCTATCGCGTCCTTTTTCCTAACCTGCAGCGCGTAATTTTGACTTTGGTTGGAAAGAGATTTTCCAGAATGGAAATCTTTCTCGTTCAAAGGAGTCGCCTTTTACGAACTTCCCCTCAGAATGGATCTTCAGAGATGACGTGCTCGGCAGTAGAAGTCATCCGCAAGGAGACTTTTCGCGCTCTCTCTGGAAAAAAAAAAAAAAGGGGTAGGTCGATTTCCTTGCACAGACCCAAGCGCGGCACGTCTTCCGATAGTCGACGTACGGCTGATCTTTGGTTCTCGGGTGTAACGGTCGAGAGATCGTAAAGACGCGTTCCTCCGCACGCTCGGGTACGGCCAACAGCGTTAGCAAACCTGCCAGTCCTTTTTGGTAGCCTGATGTATTGCAGCACCGGGGATTTGATATTCCCCACCGCCTGCCCCCCCCCCCCCCCCCCTCCCCAAAAATGTAAAACCGTATGGGAGATCTCTTATCTCCCTGATTTTTCTATCGTAAACGAAATTTTAAAAAGAAAGTTAAAATTGTATAACTTCCAAACTGACTTGCGTTGTTTAAACTGCAACTGCCAAATAGCTGTAGCGTATAATTTATTAGGTGTGCTTAAGCAGTTAGGTAGTTGCTCTAAACGTTTAAAAAGAGAGGCAACTGATCGGGTTTTTTTCCCGATCTTTTGGCAGAGCGCTCTGAAGTCCTTTATTTCTGCCTCGCTTTCAGTGGCGCGTTTCCCCGGCAGTTGGGTAGCATCGGTCTCGGCGCAGCTGGCCAGGCGTCCCTCCTAGTCATGTGACGCACGCAAAACCCCTGGTCAAACGATAGCTGTGTAGTTTGGAGGTAGATAATTTAACGGTATGAATTCACAGCTACGCAATTTCAATTAACGCAAAAGGAAAATCAGATATTTTTATAGTATAAGCCTTCTCGTTGTACGTCTGTAAGCGTACGCACGCCTTTTTAGCATAAAATGAATTGCTGAGGTTTGTTCTTTCTTTTTCATTTTACTCTTCAAAGTTTTACGCTTCGCTTTCAGCTTTATCGGCCAAGCGAGCGAGATGCGCAGCAGCAGCAGCAGCAGCAGCAGCAGCGCCAGGGCTGGAGCTGTGGCGGCGGATGCGTGAGCGTAGATGCCGATTACGGCGCGCCCTTGTCCTGCAGCCTCACGGGGTTATCTCCCGGCAGCGGTGCTGTAAGGAAGGGACGAGGCGTTTTCCGACACCAGCGAGAGCGTTTACTTCTCTGCGAAGGACGCGTTCAGAATCGCGTCAATTAGTCCTCACGCGGATTTTAAGCGTTCGGATCGCTCGAGCTTTTAAAGGCCGCGTTGTATTTCGAGCTGACCCGTTTGCCTGGCACCCTCCTTTAGCTCGACTGCTGCCCCCTCCCTTGCCCTGACCGAATTCCTCTGCTGCCTTCGGTGCTGTTTTTTTTAACGTGCTGAAATATATCCGTTGGGATTTTTGTTTTTCAGATGCCGCGCTGTAAGCGTCCCGTGGTGCTCAGGAGAGACCCCCGGCCCGGGTTTGCCTGCCGGTCGTTGGGCGTGCTGAGGGTAAGGGGCCGGCTGCCAGCCTGCGGGACGGGGGCTGAGGGGGTGCTGCAAGCGTTTGGGGGGGCCGCCCCTCCTTTATCTTTCTAGCAGAGCCCCCCTTTTTGGCGGGGGTGCGTGCGTACATACGCCAACGGCATTATTAAAGTAACGAGCTGCCGGTTGGGGCCGTTTCCCTCATGTTGTGCCTTTTTGGGGGCTGAATAAAAAGGGGGGGGTTGGGGGCCTGGAGGGGCGATGATGTCATTTGGGGCACCCCAACATCACCGGCGGGCTGATGATGCCGTGGAGGAGCAGGTGAGTGGGGAATGGGGGGTCATGGGGGTGTCGTCCCCCCCCCCCCCCCCCAAAAAGGGGGTCACAGCCCAAAAGTGCCTGATAATTCCTGGGGGGGTTCAAAAATTTTTAAAAACTGTAAATCTATCTGTGACGCCTCGAAATAGAGAAAAATCTCTCCTTGTTCTATACATTGAAAAATAATATTCCTTTATATGTATACAAGGATTTCAAAATAGGAACCTATATCTGCCCTATTATCTAAAGGATTTTAGAGCATAAAAAAATTCGGAAGACGTATATAGGGTTTTAAAATACAAAAAGAACTCCCGTCTATATAAATTAAAAAAGAAAGCACTTCCAAATGCAAAAGGGATGATATATTTTATGTATGAAGGAATTGAAAATAGAAAAAAGTCTGAATAGATACCGCTGTCTACACTTACTACGTGTTACATAGAGAGCCTAAATAGGCATTATATGTAATCTAAGAGATGATCTATAAGTGCAAATAGAAATCTAAGTCTATAAAGAGATAAGTGTAAATATACGTAAGTGTAAATAGAGAAGTCTTTATAGACATTTAAGTGTCAAAATACGTAAGTCGACAGATATCTAGTCTGAGCAGGTATTATATATAATGAGTGGGAAATAGGGGGCTATAAGTGAAACATAAATACATTCACTAAATATATAGAGAGAGAGGTATGTGTAAATACGTTAAGCGTAAACGTCTATGATAGATAAGGTTTTTAAAATGCAAAGAAACCCTGTTTCTAGAAAGGATTTAAAAACTCTTCACCCCCCCGAAACACCTCTCTGTTGAAGATCCGAAAGCGCTTTCAAAAGCTGCCTCTTCCCTGTTCTCTTTTTCCGTCTTTTCCCATCCTGATTGGGGGCCGGTCCCCCCAAGAGGGACTTTCCCCTGCAGGGCCGTGCACACGGAGCGGGACCTGCCGCCGTGGCCTAAAAACACCACAAAACCCCTAATTCGGGGCCTGCAAGGGGTGGGGAAAAAGAAAACCCGCAATTTGGGGGGGAAAAATACCCAACTTGGAGCTCCCGGGAAAGCCAAATCCACCAGGATTTGGGCAGCCGGAAAGCAAAAAAACCCCCATTTTCATGCACAAAACGAAAAAGCAAAAATCACCAAGTTTTGTTGTGAAAAAGCGTTGAAAAACCTCAAGTGGAATATTTTGGAAAAGGAAAAAACCCCAGCTTTGATATTATAAAAAAGCAAAAAAAACCCCGATTTGGGGAAGCTTTGGGGTGAAACACCAGCCATTTGAGGGGCCCGGACCCCTGGGGTGCTGCCTGCCCCGCCAACCTGCCCGTTGCCCCCCGCCCAAACTCTGACACCCCCCTCCCGCTCCCCCGCCCCCCACTCCCACCCCGCTCTCCCTCCTCCTGCGTTTTGGGTTTGTGCTGAGAACGGCGTCGGTGACGCGGGGCTGCGTGAGTTCCCGCTGCGCAGCGCTTGCACGGCGCCGGGGGCTGTGCTGCTCCTCGCCCCGCCCTGCCGGCGAGCGGGCTGGGGGTGCGCGAGGGCCTGGGAGGGGGCACCGCTGGGAGAGCTGACCCCGGCGGACCCAGGGGGTGTTCCAGGCCCTATGACGTCAGGAAATAAAACTCGGGGGGGAGGTCGGCGGGGGGGCCGCTGCTGGGCTGCGGCTGGCTGGGCGGGCATCGGGCGGTTGGCGGCGAGCCCTTGCTTTCGTTTGTACCGCTTGTCTGTCTGGGGTTTTTCTCTCTGTTGTTTGCGGTTTTTTTTTTCCCCCCCTTTCCCTCACGAGTGGAGTGTTTTCACTTTTGCCCTTCCAATTCTCTCCCCCCTCCCGCTGAGGGGGCAGCGAGGGAGCGGTTGTGTGGTGCTGAGTTGCCGGCTGGGATTCAACCCCGGCACAAGGTGAGTGGCAAGCCCTGCCTGGCTAAACGCTTTAGGCTCCCCGCGTTATTCCTGCCATCTGGCGAGGCCCTCCTTGTTCTTTCCTGCTGCTTTCAAGTGCCTTGTGCTCCAGCAGCAGGCTGGGAAGGAGGGTTGTGGCAGGAGCGGCGGCACCCCGTGACTCCTTCTCGGGCTGTGAGCTTCGCCCCGCGTGTGGGCTGCCGAGGATCGTGGGCTCTGCAGGGGCCACAGGCAGCCCGCAGAGCTTGAGGCCGAGCCGTTCCTTTCCCCCTGTGAGCATCTGGGGAGGGGGACTGGGGGGGCTGCGGACCCCCGAGGGGGCCGAGGAGTGGGGCTGTGCATCCCGGGGGGGCCGAGGAGTGGGGCCGGGGGGGGCTGCGAGCCCTAGGGGGTCGGGGAGAGGGGCTGGAGGACTTCCGGACCATAGAGACCAGACCAGTCCAGACCAGAGAGTATAGCTGGAGGACTCCCGGACCATAGAGATGGCGGACTCCCAGACCAGAGAGTACGCCTGCAGGACTTCCGGACCATAGAGACGGAGGTTCAGATGCATAGAATGTACGCGGGGGACTTCCGCACCATAGAGGAAAATGTCCGGCCTAGAGAGTACAGCTGGAGGACTACTGGACCATCGAGACGGTCGTCCGGAGCGGAGAGTGCACGTGGGGAACTTCCGGACCACAGAGAGCCAAGTCCGGCCTAGAGAGTACCCCTGGAGGACTGCCGGACCATAGAGAGCAAAGTCCGGCCTAGAGAGTACCCCTGGACCATAGAGAGCAAAGTCCGGCCTAGAGAGTACCCCTGGAGGACTGCCGGACCATAGAGAGCAAAGGCTGGCCTAGAGAGTACCCCTGGAGGACTGCCGGACCATAGAGACGGGAGCTGGACCAGAGAGTACCCCTGGAGGACTGCCGGACCATGGAGAGCAAAGTCCGGCCTAGAGAGTACCCCTGGAGGACTGCCGGACCATAGAGAGCAAAGTCCGGCCTAGAGAGTACCCCTGGAGGACTGCCGGACCATAGAGAGCAAAGTCCGGCCTAGAGAGTACCCCTGGAGGACTGCCGGACCATAGAGACGGGAGCTGGACCAGAGAGAACCCCTGGAGGACTGCCGGACCATGGAGAGCAAAGTCCGGCCTAGAGAGTACCCCTGGAGGACTCCCGGACCAGCGAGATCAAGGTCCCTCAAGAGCTGGGGAGTGGGGCTGTGGGTCCTGGCGGGACTTGAGAGTGGGGCTCCCAGGGGGCTGGAAAATGGTGTGGTCGGGTGCTGTGAGCTCCGGGGGTCCTGGGGCTGAGAAGTGCTTGCAAACGCTGGGGAGGGGCTGCGAGCCGTGCGCATGCGCGATCCCCGGGCGCCGTGCGCATGCGCGGTCCCCGGGCGCCGTGCGCATGCGCGGTCCCCGGGCGCCGTGCGCATGCGCGGTCCCCGGGCGCCGTGCGCATGCGCGGTCCCCGGGCGCCGTGCGCATGCGCGGTCCCCGGGCGCCGTGCGCATGCGCGGTCCCCGGGCGCCGTGCGCATGCGCGGTCCCCGGGCGCCGTGCGCATGCGCGGTCCCCGGGCGCCGTGCGCATGCGCGGTCCCCGGGCGCCGTGCGCATGCGCGGTCCCCGGGCGCCGTGCGCATGCGCGATCCCGGGGCGCCGTGCGCATGCGCGGTCCCCGAGCTCCGACTACAACTCCCGGCGTGCCTCGCGCGGGCGGTCCGGTGGAGCCGCGCGCTGATTGGTTGCGGACGGTATTTCAACGGGGCGCCGTGCGCATGCGCGGTCCCGGGGCGCCGACTACAACTCCCGGCGTGCCTCGCGCGGGCGGTCCGGTGGAGCCGCGCGCTCATTGGTTGCGGACGGTATTTCAACGGGGCGCGCGGCGGGCTTTGCACCGAGGCGGCGGCGCAGCGTGAGTGTGAGGAGCCGCGGGCCCGGGGAGCCGGGCTGTGGCGGCGGGGGGGGGGGCGGTTCTGCAGGCTCCGGGGACGGGGGCTGGGGGGGCTCCAGGCGGGGGAGGGCCTGTGAGCATCTGGGGAGTGGGGAGTTGGGGGGGGGCTGCGTGCCCTAGGGGGGCCGCGCAGTGGGCCGGGCCGGGGCGGGGCGGGGGGGGGGGGGGGGGGGCGGGCCGGCGGGCGGGAGGGGGGGGGCGCTTTGTGCAAACAGATCCTCCCTGCGAGTCCCCACTGTCGCCCCGTGGGGCCGGGGACCGCCCAGCCCTCCCTGCAGGCAGACTGGGGGCTTCGCGGGCCGAGTCGAGGGAGGAGCTGCTGGAGAGAGGGCTTAGAAACGCCCTTCTGCCCCGGAAACTGCTGGAGCGTTTGAAGGGGAGGGACAGGTCCACCCCAGGGCTGTTCCAGGAGCAAAAGCTGGTCCCAGCCAGCTCGCCTCTGCTCCCCCGGCACCGGGATCGGACCTTTCAGCCCCGTTTCTGCCCGAAGCATCACGCAAGCGCTTGCCCTCCCCGGGGGCACCTTTGGGACTTGAGAAGAGGCGCAGCAGCTGGGGTTTTGGGCTCAGAAATGGGCGCTAAGTGAGCTGGTTTGGGGGCCCAAAGCAGAAGCCGGTTTGGCCGTTTGTGCGGGGGGGTGGGAGGGCGTTGGGGGCTGCGGGGGAAAGCAGGGGGTGGGCAGGGTGCGTGGACCCTCTCCGGGGAGGGGTCGGGTCTGGTCCTGCTGGACCCCGAAGTGCGGGAGGCCGGCACGCACCAGGCCCAACTCAACGTCTGCGGTGGTCTCTGGGGGGAAGAGGTGGTCTCTGCTTTTCAGACCCCGCACGCCCTCTTCGAGTCCAGCTCTTGCTTGTCGACTGCTTAGAATAGTTATTAACTAATTAGTCGTACAAACTCATTAATGCTTATACAATGTCCAACTATGATATTTAATCCTAATAGCCGAGTTTTGACGGCGATTGGTTTACGACCTTGTCAAAAGCCCAGGCTGTTGTAAATAGCCGGAGCTTGTAAGGAGAAGGAGCTGAAATCAACGGTGCAGAGCGGGAGCTTCAATTAGCCAGAACCGTAGCAAGCAGGAGCTGGAACGAGACGGGGTGTCTGCTGTCTGGGGCATGCCTTAGCCAGAGGCAAAATTACCAGCAGCTGTAACGAGCGGGAGCTGCGATTCGCTGCAGTGTCTGTTTGCTGGAGCATCCGTCGGCCAGACTGCACTCCCAGCACGGCTGAAGAGCAGCCGGGCGCAGGCAGGGCTGTCCCCGGCGAGGCGCTCCGAGCGGCAGGGAGGCGAGTTGTCCTTCTGCCAGCGGGGAGTCCGGCCTCTTCCCTCGGGGATTAAATCCACGCCACGCGTGGATCCGCTCTCTTTGCGTGGAGGGTCTCTCCCGGACCCGTTCCCGAGGGCTGAAGTGAGGTGGGGGTCCCCCGGCTCTCCCCGGGGGGCAGGCGGCAGCACGAGGCGGCGGTGTCTCCCCGGTACCCGGCAAAGGGGAGCGAAACCGGCCGGCTGGAGCTCCGGGGGTGCACAGCCTGGCCCCGCACGGCAGAATCCTTCCCTGGGTTTTCACCGTTGGCTGGGTGTGACAAACAGGTTCATTTTGTGCCTCCTCTTTTCCCAGCGTCACCTTCTGCGTCACGTGAAGAAAATCCTGCGCGGTTGACGCCGCTTGCTGCTCAGGTAACGGCACGTGTGGGGCCGGGGGAGCGGGGAGAAACATTGGCGCGTTCAAGGACGCTGCAGGTGCTCCGCGTCAAACCCGGGGAAAAGGCAAATTTGTGCCGGTGCAGAAAAGCTGATGAACAGTTGCCGTGAACAGAGCGCGCGTGCCTCGTTCCTGCATCGGTCCCTGGGTAGTTACGAGCGTTTTCCTTTCAGGGAAAAGAATGAGCTTTCGCCTACGATAAATTAAGAGCTGCCTGTGACCTTCTTTAGGGTCAAGTGTTTCTCTTCTGTTTGTTCGTACTGATTTTACGGGCAGGTTGGAAATAGCCTTTTATTTTTACACGCGTAATTGTAATTTGTAGTACTACGTGGTGTCAGGAGAGTGAATTTTGGAGCACCCAGGTACTACTAGAAACGTAATGAACGAGACACGATGGAAACTGATACTTCAACTTGATTTTTACTTGATTTTTTTTTCATTAGAGTGTTGACGGCATGTTGTCCTGTGGCTCCATCCACATTCTGTTCAGCGGAGTCTTCAATCTAGGACTTTGAAGGAAAAAAGTTGGTCCTTCCAAAACAGGGCTAGTCATTCATAGGATCGAGGCATAGACTTGGCGAGCCGCTTAAGTACGTGATCAGAATTGAAGCCAAATGCCGCTTCGCGTTGCTGCTGTTGGTCTTCGCTTTCATTAGTTTTCCCGCTGCTCCGTCATGGTTGGGAGCTCTGAATCATCCTTTTTTTCGCTCCCTAACGCATTTTTCTCCCCAAGGAGAGGCTACGTTTAAAAGCTACTTAGTTTCCTCACAAATGCATTGGTCAGTAAAATGGAGTTATGATGCTTGGAACCACAAAAATGACACCAGTCTTACAGATCTGGACTATTTCTGAACACGTGTTCATCGCGTGCAGATGTCATCGGGATACGGATCATCTGCACTTCGTGCTCTGACGAGACGATCAGCTGAGACAGGGACGAGCTCCAAAAGGAAAGAAAGGTACAACGTCAAAGTTTTGTTTTGTTGTTGGGTTTTGTGGGGGTTTTTTGTGTTTGTGTGTTTTGGGGTTTTTTTTGTTTGTTTTTTTTTTTGTTTGGTTGTTTGGTTGGTTGTTTGTTTTTCCTTAAGAGTGTGACGTTGACTGGTGGCAGCCTGCAGAGCTCTCTTGCTGCCTGACCTCTCTTTTCCTTCTCTGTCACTCCTCTTTCTAGGCAAGTGAGTTCTTGCGAAACTAAAGCTGCCAATGAGCCAAAAAAAAGGCACGGTTGTCTAAAACATGCAGAAGCTCTAGTGGCCTGTCTCAACAACCGCACCAAAGACGATGCCAAATACTTTCTCCTCCACTCAGTTGTAGCCTTCACAGAAGAGGAAGCTTTGTGCTCAACGTTGTTTGTTTTTTTTTTTTCCTTTCCTCTCAGCAGAACGTCAACTGCCGTGAAAGTACGAGACAGGTGGAAAGGATCCCTAGTGGTCTGCAAGTACAAGGTAGGCCTGTGACATGTGTCTGCGTTTTTCCTAAGGTGCTCGTAGCACGGACTTTACAGTTAACACGAGGAACTGAGAGGCAGCTCTCCTTCTATGTGATTTTTTAACGTGAAATATTTCAACGCAAATACTAAAAATAAAGGAGGTCTGTTCTGGAGCGTGGTACGCCTCTGCAAAGCTTGCTTCCCTCCGTCTGTTTTCTCTTCCTGCAAGCACGCTCTTCTGTTTCTGTGCGCTTGCTAGGAAAGGGTGCTGTGAAAATAATGTTGGACTAGAAGAGGAAAGGAACCGTTTGTAAGAGTTGGGATGTTCGGGAGAAACAGGCTTTGTTTTCACGATAAAAGCTTTATGCTTTTTCAGTCAGTCAGTTTTTAAAATGCCTTACAGGAGCACTCGAACACCTTACTGAGATGCTAACATCTGCGCTAAAAGCAATCAAGGTCAAAGAAGAGGCGTGGACAACACGGGACAAATCGGTGTCGCTTCGGTGCGCTTTCCAGGCTTTCCCGAGAAGCGGTAGCAGCCTCGTAACTAGCGACAGAGAGTCCTGATGTGGTTTTGGTGAGTTACTGCTTCTATCGCGTCCTTTTTCCTAACCTGCAGCGCGTAATTTTGACTTTGGTTGGAAAGAGATTTTCCAGAATGGAAATCTTTCTCGTTCAAAGGAGTCGCCTTTTACGAACTTCCCCTCAGAATGGATCTTCAGAGATGACGTGCTCGGCAGTAGAAGTCATCCGCAAGGAGACTTTTCGCGCTCTCTCTGGAAAAAAAAAAAAAAGGGGTAGGTCGATTTCCTTGCACAGACCCAAGCGCGGCACGTCTTCCGATAGTCGACGTACGGCTGATCTTTGGTTCTCGGGTGTAACGGTCGAGAGATCGTAAAGACGCGTTCCTCCGCACGCTCGGGTACGGCCAACAGCGTTAGCAAACCTGCCAGTCCTTTTTGGTAGCCTGATGTATTGCAGCACCGGGGATTTGATATTCCCCACCGCCTGCCCCCCCCCCCCCTCCCCAAAAATGTAAAACCGTATGGGAGATCTCTTATCTCCCTGATTTTTCTATCGTAAACGAAATTTTAAAAAGAAAGTTAAAATTGTATAACTTCCAAACTGACTTGCGTTGTTTAAACTGTAACTGCCAAATAGCTGTAGCGTATAATTTATTAGGTGTGCTTAAGCAGTTAGGTAGTTGCTCTAAACGTTTAAAAAGAGAGGCAACTGATCGGGTTTTTTTCCCGATCTTTTGGCAGAGCGCTCTGAAGTCCTTTATTTCTGCCTCGCTTTCAGTGGCGCGTTTCCCCGGCAGTTGGGTAGCATCGGTCTCGGCGCAGCTGGCCAGGCGTCCCTCCTAGTCACGTGACGCACGCAAAACCCCTGGTCAAACGATAGCTGTGTAGTTTGGAGGTAGATAATTTAACGGTATGAATTCACAGCTACGCAATTTCAATTAACGCAAAAGGAAAATCAGATATTTTTATAGTATAAGCCTTCTCGTTGTACGTCTGTAAGCGTACGCACGCCTTTTTAGCATAAAATGAATTGCTGAGGTTTGTTCTTTCTTTTTCATTTTACTCTTCAAAGTTTTACGCTTCGCTTTCAGCTTTATCGGCCAAGCGAGCGAGATGCGCAGCAGCAGCAGCAGCAGCAGCAGCAGCGCCAGGGCTGGAGCTGTGGCGGCGGATGCGTGAGCGTAGATGCCGATTACGGCGCGCCCTTGTCCTGCAGCCTCACGGGGTTATCTCCCGGCAGCGGTGCTGTAAGGAAGGGACGAGGCGTTTTCCGACACCAGCGAGAGCGTTTACTTCTCTGCGAAGGACGCGTTCAGAATCGCGTCAATTAGTCCTCACGCGGATTTTAAGCGTTCGGATCGCTCGAGCTTTTAAAGGCCGCGTTGTATTTCGAGCTGACCCGTTTGCCTGGCACCCTCCTTTAGCTCGACTGCTGCCCTCTCCCTTGCCCTGACCGAATTCCTCTGCTGCCTTCGGTGCTGTTTTTTTTAACGTGCTGAAATATATCCGTTGGGATTTTTGTTTTTCAGATGCCGCGCTGTAAGCGTCCCGTGGTGCTCAGGAGAGACCCCCGGCCCGGGTTTGCCTGCCGGTCGTTGGGCGTGCTGAGGGTAAGGGGCCGGCTGCCAGCCTGCGGGACGGGGGCTGAGGGGGGGCTGCAAGCGTTTGGGGGGGCCGCCCCTCCTTTATCTTTCTAGCAGAGCCCCCCTTTTTGGCGGGGGTGCGTGCGTACATACGCCAACGGCATTATTAAAGTAACGAGCTGCCGGTTGGGGCCGTTTCCCTCATGTTGTGCCTTTTTGGGGGCTGAATAAAAAGGGGGGGGTTGGGGGCCTGGAGGGGCGATGATGTCATTTGGGGCACCCCAACATCACCGGCGGGCTGATGATGCCGTGGAGGAGCAGGTGAGTGGGGAATGGGGGGTCATGGGGGGTCGTCCCCGTCCCCCCCCCCCCAAAAAAGGGGGTCACAGCCCAAAAGTGCCTGATAATTCCTGGGGGGGTTCAAAAATTTTTAAAAACTCTAAATCTATCTGTGAGGCCTCGAAATAGAGAAAAATCTCTCCTTGTTCTATATATTGAAAAATAATATTCCTTTATATGTATACAAGGATTTCAAAATAGGAACCTATATCTGCCCTATTATCTAAAGGATTTTAGAGCATAAAAAAATCCGGAAGACGTATATAGGGTTTTAAAATACAAAAAGAACTCCCGTCTATATAAATTAAAAAAGAAAGCACTTCCAAATGCAAAAGGGATGATATATTTTATGTATGAAGGAATTGAAAATAGAAAAAAGTCTGAATAGATACCGCTGTCTACACTTACTACGCGTTACATAGAGAGCCTAAATAGGCATTATATGTAATCTAAGAGATGATCTATAAGTGCAAATAGAAATCTAAGTCTATAAAGAGATAAGTGTAAATATACGTAAGTGTAAATAGAGAAGTCTATAAAGACATTTAAGTGTCAAAATACGTAAGTCGACAGATATCTAGTCTGAGCAGGTATTATATATGAGTGGGAAATAGGGGGCTATAAGTGAAACATAAATACATTCACTAAATATATAGGGAGAGAGGTATGTGTAAATACGTTAAGCGTAAACGTCTATGATAGATAAGGTTTTTAAAATGCAAAGAAACCCTGTTTCTAGAAAGGATTTAAAAACTCTTCACCCCCCCGAAACACCTCTCTGTTGAAGATCCGAAAGCGCTTTCAAAAGCTGCCTCTTCCCTGTTCTCTTTTTCCGTCTTTTCCCATCCTGATTGGGGGCCGGTCCCCCCAACAGGGACTTTCCCCTGCAGGGCCGTGCACACGGAGCGGGACCTGCCGCCGTGGCCTAAAAACACCACAAAACCCCTAATTCGGGGCCTGCAAGGGGTGGGGAAAAAGAAAACCCGCAATTTGGGGGGGAAAAATACCCAACTTGGAGCTCCCGGGAAAGCCAAATCCACCAGGATTTGGGCAGCCGGAAAGCAAAAAAACCCCCATTTTCATGCACAAAACGAAAAAGCAAAAATCACCAAGTTTTGTTGTGAAAAAGCGTTGAAAAACCTCCAAGTGGAATATTTTGGAAAAGGAAAAAACCCCAGCTTTGATATTATAAAAAAGCAAAAAAAAACCCGATTTGGGGAAGCTTTGGGGTGAAACACCAGCCATTTGAGGGGCCCGGACCCCTGGGGTGCTGCCTGCCCCGCCAACCTGCCCGTTGCCCCCCGCCCAAACTCTGACACCCCCCTCCCGCTCCCCCGCCCCCCACTCCCACCCCGCTCTCCCTCCTCCTGCGTTTTGGGTTTGTGCTGAGAACGGCGTCGGTGACGCGGGGCTGCGTGAGTTCCCGCTGCGCAGCGCTTGCACGGCGCCGGGGGCTGTGCTGCTCCTCGCCCCGCCCTGCCGGCGAGCGGGCTGGGGGTGCGCGAGGGCCTGGGAGGGGGCACCGCTGGGAGAGCTGACCCCGGCGGACCCAGGGGGTGTTCCAGGCCCTATGACGTCAGGAAATAAAACTCGGGGGGGAGGTCGGCGGGGGGGCCGCTGCTGGGCTGCGGCTGGCTGGGCGGGCATCGGGCGGTTGGCGGCGAGCCCTTGCTTTCGTTTGTACCGCTTGTCTGTCTGGGGTTTTTCTCTCTGTTGTTTGGGGTTTTTTTTTTCCCCCCCCTTTCCCTCACGAGTGGAGTGTTTTCACTTTTGCCCTTCCAATTCTCTCCCCCCTCCCGCTGAGGGGGCAGCGAGGGAGCGGTTGTGTGGTGCTGAGTTGCCGGCTGGGATTCAACCCCGGCACAAGGTGAGTGGCAAGCCCTGCCTGGCTAAACGCTTTAGGCTCCCCGCGTTATTCCTGCCATCTGGCGAGGCCCTCCTTGTTCTTTCCTGCTGCTTTCAAGTGCCTTGTGCTCCAGCAGCAGGCTGGGAAGGAGGGTTGTGGCAGGAGCGGCGGCACCCCGTGACTCCTTCTCGGGCTGTGAGCTTCGCCCCGCGTGTGGGCTGCCGAGGATCGTGGGCTCTGCAGGGGCCACAGGCAGCCCGCAGAGCTTGAGGCCGAGCCGTTCCTTTCCCCCTGTGAGCATCTGGGGAGGGGGACTGGGGGGGCTGCGGACCCCCGAGGGGGCCGAGGAGTGGGGCTGTGCATCCCGGGGGGGCCGAGGAGTGGGGCCGGGGGGGGCTGCGAGCCCTAGGGGGTCGGGGAGAGGGGCTGGAGGACTTCCGGACCATAGAGACCAGACCAGTCCAGACCAGAGAGTATAGCTGGAGGACTCCCGGACCATAGAGATGGCGGACTCCCAGACCAGAGAGTACGCCTGGAGGACTTCCGGACCATAGAGACGGAGGTTCAGATGCATAGAATGTACCCGGGGGACTGCCGCACCATAGAGGAAAATGTCCGGCCTAGAGAGTACAGCTGGAGGACTTCTGGACCATCGAGACGGTCGTCCGGAGCGGAGAGTGCACGTGGGGAACTTCCGGACCACAGAGAGCCAAGTCCGGCCTAGAGAGTACCCCTGGAGGACTGCCGGACCATCGAGACGGTCGTCCGGAGCGGAGAGTGCACGTGGGGAACTTCCGGACCACAGAGAGCCAAGTCCGGCCTAGAGAGTACCCCTGGAGGACTGCCGGACCATAGAGAGCAAAGTCCGGCCTAGAGAGTACCCCTGGACCATAGAGAGCAAAGTCCGGCCTAGAGAGTACCCCTGGAGGACTGCCGGACCATAGAGAGCAAAGGCTGGCCTAGAGAGTACCCCTGGAGGACTGCCGGACCATAGAGACGGGAGCTGGACCAGAGAGTACCCCTGGAGGACTGCCGGACCATGGAGAGCAAAGTCCGGCCTAGAGAGTACCCCTGGAGGACTGCCGGACCATAGAGAGCAAAGTCCGGCCTAGAGAGTACCCCTGGAGGACTGCCGGACCATAGAGAGCAAAGTCCGGCCTAGAGAGTACCCCTGGAGGACTGCCGGACCATAGAGAGCAAAGTCCGGCCTAGAGAGTACCCCTGGAGGACTGCCGGACCATAGAGACGGGAGCTGGACCAGAGAGAACCCCTGGAGGACTGCCGGACCATGGAGAGCAAAGTCCGGCCTAGAGAGTACCCCTGGAGGACTCCCGGACCAGCGAGATCAAGGTCCCCCAAGAGCTGGGGCGTGGGGCTGTGGGTCCTGGCGGGACTTGAGAGTGGGGCTCCCAGGGGGCTGGAAAATGGTGTGGTCGGGTGCTGTGAGCTCCGGGGGTCCTGGGGCTGAGAAGTGCTTGCAAACGCTGGGGAGGGGCTGCGAGCCGTGCGCATGCGCGGTCCCCGGGCGCCGTGCGCATGCGCGGTCCCCGGGCGCCGTGCGCATGCGCGGTCCCCGGGCGCCGTGCGCATGCGCGGTCCCCGGGCGCCGTGCGCATGCGCGGTCCCGGGGCGCCGTGCGCATGCGCGGTCCCGGGGCGCCGTGCGCATGCGCGGTCCCCGAGCTCCGACTACCACTCCCGGCGTGCCTCGCGCGGGCGGTCCGGTGGAGCCGCGCGCTGATTGGTTGCGGACGGTATTTCAACGGGGCGCCGTGCGCATGCGCGATCCCGGGGCGCCGTGCGCATGCGCGATCCCGGGGCGCCGTGCGCATGCGCGGTCCCCGGGCGCCGTGCGCATGCGCGGTCCCCGGGCGCCGTGCGCATGCGCGGTCCCCGGGCGCCGTGCGCATGCGCGGTCCCGGAGCGCCGTGCGCATGCGCGGTCCCCGAGCTCCGACTACAACTCCCGGCGTGCCTCGCGCGGGCGGTCCGGTGGAGCCGCGCGCTGATTGGTTGCGGACGGTATTTCAACGGGGCGCCGTGCGCATGCGCGGTCCCGGGGCGCCGACTACAACTCCCGGCGTGCCTCGCGCGGGCGGTCCGGTGGAGCCGCGCGCTCATTGGTTGCGGACGGTATTTCAACGGGGCGCGCGGCGGGCTTTGCACCGAGGCGGCGGCGCAGCGTGAGTGTGAGGAGCCGCGGGCCCGGGGAGCCGGGCTGTGGCGGCGGGGGGGGGGGCGGTTCTGCAGGCTCCGGGGACGGGGGCTGGGGGGGCTCCAGGCGGGGGAGGGCCTGTGAGCATCTGGGGAGTGGGGAGTTGGGGGGGGGCTGCGTGCCCTAGGGGGGCCGCGCAGTGGGCCGGGCCGGGGCGGGGCGGGGGGGGGGGGGGGGGGGGGGGCGGGCCGGCGGGCGGGAGGGGGGGGGCGCTTTGTGCAAACAGATCCTCCCTGCGAGTCCCCACTGTCGCCCCGTGGGGCCGGGGACCGCCCAGCCCTCCCTGCAGGCAGACTGGGGGCTTCGCGGGCCGAGTCGAGGGAGGAGCTGCTGGAGAGAGGGCTTAGAAACGCCCTTCTGCCCCGGAAACTGCTGGAGCGTTTGAAGGGGAGGGACAGGTCCACCCCAGGGCTGTTCCAGGAGCAAAAGCTGGTCCCAGCCAGCTCGCCTCTGCTCCCCCGGCACCGGGATCGGACCTTTCAGCCCCGTTTCTGCCCGAAGCATCACGCAAGCGCTTGCCCTCCCCGGGGGCACCTTTGGGACTTGAGAAGAGGCGCAGCAGCTGGGGTTTTGGGCTCAGAAATGGGCGCTAAGTGAGCTGGTTTGGGGGCCCAAAGCAGAAGCCGGTTTGGCCGTTTGTGCGGGGGGGTGGGAGGGCGTTGGGGGCTGCGGGGGAAAGCAGGGGGTGGGCAGGGTGCGTGGACCCTCTCCGGGGAGGGGTCGGGTCTGGTCCTGCTGGACCCCGAAGTGCGGGAGGCCGGCACGCACCAGGCCCAACTCAACGTCTGCGGTGGTCTCTGGGGGGAAGAGGTGGTCTCTGCTTTTCAGACCCCGCACGCCCTCTTCGAGTCCAGCTCTTGCTTGTCGACTGCTTAGAATAGTTATTAACTAATTAGTCGTACAAACTCATTAATGCTTATACAATGTCCAACTATGATATTTAATCCTAATAGCCGAGTTTTGACGGCGATTGGTTTACGACCTTGTCAAAAGCCCAGGCTGTTGTAAATAGCCGGAGCTTGTAAGGAGAAGGAGCTGAAATCAACGGTGCAGAGCGGGAGCTTCAATTAGCCAGAACCGTAGCAAGCAGGAGCTGGAACGAGACGGGGTGTCTGCTGTCTGGGGCATGCCTTAGCCAGAGGCAAAATTACCAGCAGCTGTAACGAGCGGGAGCTGCGATTCGCTGCAGTGTCTGTTTGCCGGAGCATCCGTCGGCCAGACTGCACTCCCAGCACGGCTGAAGAGCAGCCGGGCGCAGGCAGGGCTGTCCCCGGCGAGGCGCTCCGAGCGGCAGGGAGGCGAGTTGTCCTTCTGCCAGCGGGGAGTCCGGCCTCTTCCCTCGGGGATTAAATCCACGCCACGCGTGGATCCGCTCTCTTTGCGTGGAGGGTCTCTCCCGGACCCGTTCCCGAGGGCTGAAGTGAGGTGGGGGTCCCCCGGCTCTCCCCGGGGGGCAGGCGGCAGCACGAGGCGGCGGTGTCTCCCCGGTACCCGGCAAAGGGGAGCGAAACCGGCCGGCTGGAGCTCCGGGGGTGCACAGCCTGGCCCCGCACGGCAGAATCCTTCCCTGGGTTTTCACCGTTGGCTGGGTGTGACAAACAGGTTCATTTTGTGCCTCCTCTTTTCCCAGCGTCACCTTCTGCGTCACGTGAAGAAAATCCTGCGCGGTTGACGCCGCTTGCTGCTCAGGTAACGGCACGTGTGGGGCCGGGGGAGCGGGGAGAAACATTGGCGCGTTCAAGGACGCTGCAGGTGCTCCGCGTCAAACCCGGGGAAAAGGCAAATTTGTGCCGGTGCAGAAAAGCTGATGAACAGTTGCCGTGAACAGAGCGCGCGTGCCTCGTTCCTGCATCGGTCCCTGGGTAGTTACGAGCGTTTTCCTTTCAGGGAAAAGAATGAGCTTTCGCCTACGATAAATTAAGAGCTGCCTGTGACCTTCTTTAGGGTCAAGTGTTTCTCTTCTGTTTGTTCGTACTGATTTTACGGGCAGGTTGGAAATAGCCTTTTATTTTTACACGCGTAATTGTAATTTGTAGTACTACGTGGTGTCAGGAGAGTGAATTTTGGAGCACCCAGGTACTACTAGAAACGTAATGAACGAGACACGATGGAAACTGATACTTCAACTTGATTTTTACTTGATTTTTTTTTCATTAGAGTGTTGACGGCATGTTGTCCTGTGGCTCCATCCACATTCTGTTCAGCGGAGTCTTCAATCTAGGACTTTGAAGGAAAAAAGTTGGTCCTTCCAAAACAGGGCTAGTCATTCATAGGATCGAGGCATAGACTTGGCGAGCCGCTTAAGTACGTGATCGGAATTGAAGCCAAATGCCGCTTCGCGTTGCTGCTGTTGGTCTTCGCTTTCATTAGTTTTCCCGCTGCTCCGTCATGGTTGGGAGCTCTGAATCATCCTTTTTTTCGCTCCCTAACGCATTTTTCTCCCCAAGGAGAGGCTACGTTTAAAAGCTACTTAGTTTCCTCACAAACGCATTGGTCAGTAAAATGGAGTTAGGATGCTTGGAACCACAAAAATGACACCAGTCTTACAGATCTGGACTATTTCTGAACACGTGTTCATCGCGTGCAGATGTCATCGGGATACGGATCATCTGCACTTCGTGCTCTGACGAGACGATCAGCTGAGACAGGGACGAGCTCCAAAAGGAAAGAAAGGTACAACGTCAAAGTTTTGTTTTGTTGTTGGGTTTTGTGGGGGTTTTTTGTGTTTGTGTGTTTTGGGGTTTTTTTTGTTTGTTTTTTTTTTTTGTTTGGTTGTTTGGTTGGTTGTTTGTTTTTCCTTAAGAGTGTGACGTTGACTGGTGGCAGCCTGCAGAGCTCTCTTGCTGCCTGACCTCTCTTTTCCTTCTCTGTCACTCCTCTTTCTAGGCAAGTGAGTTCTTGCGAAACTAAAGCTGCCAATGAGCCAAAAAAAAGGCACGGTTGTCTAAAACATGCAGAAGCTCTAGTGGCCTGTCTCAACAACCGCACCAAAGACGATGCCAAATACTTTCTCCTCCACTCAGTTGTAGCCTTCACAGAAGAGGAAGCTTTGTGCTCAACGTTGTTTGTTTTTTTTTTTTCCTTTCCTCTCAGCAGAACGTCAACTGCCGTGAAAGTACGAGACAGGTGGAAAGGATCCCTAGTGGTCTGCAAGTACAAGGTAGGCCTGTGACATGTGTCTGCGTTTTTCCTAAGGTGCTCGTAGCACGGACTTTACAGTTAACACGAGGAACTGAGAGGCAGCTCTCCTTCTATGTGATTTTTTAACGTGAAATATTTCAACGCAAATACTAAAAATAAAGGAGGTCTGTTCTGGAGCGTGGTACGCCTCTGCAAAGCTTGCTTCCCTCCGTCTGTTTTCTCTTCCTGCAAGCACGCTCTTCTGTTTCTGTGCGCTTGCTAGGAAAGGGTGCTGTGAAAATAATGTTGGACTAGAAGAGGAAAGGAACCGTTTGTAAGAGTTGGGATGTTCGGGAGAAACAGGCTTTGTTTTCACGATAAAAGCTTTATGCTTTTTCAGTCAGTCAGTTTTTAAAATGCCTTACAGGAGCACTCGAACACCTTACTGAGATGCTAACATCTGCGCTAAAAGCAATCAAGGTCAAAGAAGAGGCGTGGACAACACGGGACAAATCGGTGTCGCTTCGGTGCGCTTTCCAGGCTTTCCCGAGAAGCGGTAGCAGCCTCGTAACTAGCGACAGAGAGTCCTGATGTGGTTTTGGTGAGTTACTGCTTCTATCGCGTCCTTTTTCCTAACCTGCAGCGCGTAATTTTGACTTTGGTTGGAAAGAGATTTTCCAGAATGGAAATCTTTCTCGTTCAAAGGAGTCGCCTTTTACGAACTTCCCCTCAGAATGGATCTTCAGAGATGACGTGCTCGGCAGTAGAAGTCATCCGCAAGGAGACTTTTCGCGCTCTCTCTGGAAAAAAAAAAAAAAGGGGTAGGTCGATTTCCTTGCACAGACCCAAGCGCGGCACGTCTTCCGATAGTCGACGTACGGCTGATCTTTGGTTCTCGGGTGTAACGGTCGAGAGATCGTAAAGACGCGTTCCTCCGCACGCTCGGGTACGGCCAACAGCGTTAGCAAACCTGCCAGTCCTTTTTGGTAGCCTGATGTATTGCAGCACCGGGGATTTGATATTCCCCACCGCCTGCCCCCCCCCCCCCCCCCCTCCCCAAAAATGTAAAACCGTATGGGAGATCTCTTATCTCCCTGATTTTTCTATCGTAAACGAAATTTTAAAAAGAAAGTTAAAATTGTATAACTTCCAAACTGACTTGCGTTGTTTAAACTGCAACTGCCAAATAGCTGTAGCGTATAATTTATTAGGTGTGCTTAAGCAGTTAGGTAGTTGCTCTAAACGTTTAAAAAGAGAGGCAACTGATCGGGTTTTTTTCCCGATCTTTTGGCAGAGCGCTCTGAAGTCCTTTATTTCTGCCTCGCTTTCAGTGGCGCGTTTCCCGCAGTTGGGTAGCATCGGTCTCGGCGCAGCTGGCCAGGCGTCCCTCCTAGTCATGTGACGCACGCAAAACCCCTGGTCAAACGATAGCTGTGTAGTTTGGAGGTAGATAATTTAACGGTATGAATTCACAGCTACGCAATTTCAATTAACGCAAAAGGAAAATCAGATATTTTTATAGTATAAGCCTTCTCGTTGTACGTCTGTAAGCGTACGCACGCCTTTTTAGCATAAAATGAATTGCTGAGGTTTGTTCTTTCTTTTTCATTTTACTCTTCAAAGTTTTACGCTTCGCTTTCAGCTTTATCGGCCAAGCGAGCGAGATGCGCAGCAGCAGCAGCAGCAGCAGCGCCAGGGCTGGAGCTGTGGCGGCGGATGCGTGAGCGTAGATGCCGATTACGGCGCGCCCTTGTCCTGCAGCCTCACGGGGTTATCTCCCGGCAGCGGTGCTGTAAGGAAGGGACGAGGCGTTTTCCGACACCAGCGAGAGCGTTTACTTCTCTGCGAAGGACGCGTTCAGAATCGCGTCAATTAGTCCTCACGCGGATTTTAAGCGTTCGGATCGCTCGAGCTTTTAAAGGCCGCGTTGTATTTCGAGCTGACCCGTTTGCCTGGCACCCTCCTTTAGCTCGACTGCTGCCCTCTCCCTTGCCCTGACCGAATTCCTCTGCTGCCTTCGGTGCTGTTTTTTTTAACGTGCTGAAATATATCCGTTGGGATTTTTGTTTTTCAGATGCCGCGCTGTAAGCGTCCCGTGGTGCTCAGGAGAGACCCCCGGCCCGGGTTTGCCTGCCGGTCGTTGGGCGTGCTGAGGGTAAGGGGCCGGCTGCCAGCCTGCGGGACGGGGGCTGAGGGGGTGCTGCAAGCGTTTGGGGGGGCCGCCCCTCCTTTATCTTTCTAGCAGAGCCCCCCTTTTTGGCGGGGGTGCGTGCGTACATACGCCAACGGCATTATTAAAGTAACGAGCTGCCGGTTGGGGCCGTTTCCCTCATGTTGTGCCTTTTTGGGGGCTGAATAAAAAGGGGGGGGTTGGGGGCCTGGAGGGGCGATGATGTCATTTGGGGCACCCCAACATCACCGGCGGGCTGATGATGCCGTGGAGGAGCAGGTGAGTGGGGAATGGGGGGTCATGGGGGGTCGTCCCCCCCCCCCCCCCCCCCCCCCCAAAAAAAGGGGGTCACAGCCCAAAAGTGCCTGATAATTCCTGGGGGGGTTCAAAAATTTTTAAAAACTCTAAATCTATCTGTGACGCCTCGAAATAGAGAAAAATCTCTCCTTGTTCTATATATTGAAAAATAATATTCCTTTATATGTATACAAGGATTTCAAAATAGGAACCTATATCTGCCCTATTATCTAAAGGATTTTAGAGCATAAAAAAATCCGGAAGACGTATATAGGGTTTTAAAATACAAAAAGAACTCCCGTCTATATAAATTAAAAAAGAAAGCACTTCCAAATGCAAAAGGGATGATATATTTTATGTATGAAGGAATTGAAAATAGAAAAAAGTCTGAATAGATACCGCTGTCTACACTTACTACGTGTTACATAGAGAGCCTAAATAGGCATTATATGTAATCTAAGAGATGATCTATAAGTGCAAATAGAAATCTAAGTCTATAAAGAGATAAGTGTAAATATACGTAAGTGTAAATAGAGAAGTCTTTATAGACATTTAAGTGTCAAAATACGTAAGTCGACAGATATCTAGTCTGAGCAGGTATTATATATAATGAGTGGGAAATAGGGGGCTATAAGTGAAACATAAATACATTCACTAAATATATAGAGAGAGAGGTATGTGTAAATACGTTAAGCGTAAACGTCTATGATAGATAAGGTTTTTAAAATGCAAAGAAACCCTGTTTCTAGAAAGGATTAAAAACTCTTCACCCCCCGAAACACCTCTCTGTTGAAGATCCGAAAGCGCTTTCAAAAGCTGCCTCTTCCCTGTTCTCTTTTTCCGTCTTTTCCCATCCTGATTGGGGGCCGGTCCCCCCAACAGGGACTTTCCCCTGCAGGGCCGTGCACACGGAGCGGGACCTGCCGCCGTGGCCTAAAAACACCACAAAACCCCTAATTCGGGGCCTGCAAGGGGTGGGGAAAAAGAAAACCCGCAATTTGGGGGGAAAAATA
>NW_027441648.1:0-53000 GCF_964195595.1 Calonectris borealis
TGTTTCTCGTGCTCTGGTTTTGTTCCTCGGGCCCTGTTTTTATTTCCTCGTGCTCTGTTTTTTTGTTTTCCTCGGGATCTGGTTTTGTTCCATGGGCTCTATTTTTTTTCCTCAGGCTCTGGTTTTGTTCCTCGGGCTCTGGTTTAGTTCCACGGAGTCTGCTTTTTTTCCTAGGGCCCTCCTTTTATTCCTCGGGCTCTGGCTTTATTCCTCGGGCCCTGGTTTTGTTCCTCCGGATCTCGATTTTTTCCTCCGTCTATGGTTTTTATCCTCGGACCCTGGTTTTGTTCCTCTGGCTTTTGGTTTTTTCTTGCGGCTCTGGCTTTGTTCCTCGGGCTCTGGTTTTGTGTCTCAGGCTCTCGTTTTGCTGCCTGGTCTCTGGTTTTGTTCCTTCAGCTCTGGTTTTGTTCCTCAGGCCCTGCTTTTGTTCTTCAGGCCGTGGTTTTGTTCCTTGGGCCCTCCTTTTGTTCCTCAGGCACTGGTTTTATTCCTCAGGCACTGGTTTTGTTCCTCAGGCCCTGTTTTTTTTCCTCGAGCTCTATTTTTTTTCCTCGGGCTCTGGTTTTGTTCCTAGGGCCCTCGTTTGGTCCTCGAGCTCTGGTTTCTTTCCTCGGGCCCTGGTTTTGTTCCTCGGACTCTGT
Source organism: Calonectris borealis (assembly GCF_964195595.1). Classification (NCBI taxonomy): domain Eukaryota; kingdom Metazoa; phylum Chordata; class Aves; order Procellariiformes; family Procellariidae; genus Calonectris; species Calonectris borealis. Next base: position 642 of record NW_027441648.1, read on the forward strand.
TTTTTTTCCTCAGGCTCTGGTTCTGTTCCTCAGGTCCTCCTTTTGTTCCTCGGGCTCTGGTTTTATTCCTCGAGCTCTGGTTTTGTTCTTCTCGCGCTCGTGTTTTTCCTCGGGCTCTGGTTTTGTTCCTCGGGCCCTCCTTTTTTTCCTCCGGTCTGGTTTTGTTCCACGGCCTCTGGTTTTCTTCTTCGGGCTCTGGTTTTGTTCCTTGGGCTCTGATTTGTTCCTCGAGCTCTGATTTTGTTCCTTGGGCCCCGGTTTTATTCCTCCAGATCTGGTTTGTTCCTCGATCCCTGGTTTTGTTCCACCCGCTCTGGTTTTATTCCTCAGGTTCTGGCTTTGTTCCTCCGGCTCTGGTTTTGTTCCTCCAGCTCTGGTTTTGTGTCTCGGGCTCCAGTTTAATTCCATAGGCTCTGGTTTTGTTCCTCGTGTTCTGCTTTTGTTCATCGGGCTCCGGTTTTGTGCCTCGAGCCCTGGTTTTGTTCCTCGGGCTCTCATTTTTTTTACTCCAGCTCTGGTATTGCTCCTCGGGCCCTCCTTTTGTTCCTCGGGTCCTGTTTTTTTTCCTCGGGCTCTGTTTTTTTTCCACGGGCTCCGGTTTTGTTCCTCGGGCCCTCATTTCTTCCTTGAGCCCTGGTTTTGTTCCTCAGGCCCTGGTTTTGTTCCTCGGGTTCTGGTTTTGTTCCTCAGGCTCTGGTTTTCTTCCTCGGGCTCTGGTTTTCTTCCTCGGGCTCTGGTTTTCTACCTCGAGGGCTGCTTTTGTTCCTCGGGCCTAATTTTGCTTCTCGGGATCTGGTTTTGTTTCTCGGGCTCTGCTTTCGTTCCTCGGGCTGTTCTTTTGTGTCTCAGGGTCTAGTTTATTTCCATGGGCCCTAGTTTTGTTCCTCGGGCCCCGTTTTTTTTCCTCCAGGTCTGGTTTGGCTCTTCGGGCCCTCCTTTTGTTCCTCGGGCTCTGGTTTTGTTCCACGGGCTCTGGTTTTGTTCCTCGGGCTCTAGTTTTGTTCCATGGGCTCTGGATTTGTTCCTCGGGCCCTCCTTTTGTTCCTTGTGCTCTGGTTTTCTTCCTCGGCCTCTCTTTTTTTTCCTCGGGCCCTGCTTTTGTTCCTCGAGGGCTGCGTTTGTTCCTCGGGCTCTGTTTTTTTTTCCTCCAGCTCTGGTTTTGTTCCTCTAGCTCTGCTTTTATTCCTCAGGCTCTCATTTTCTTCCTCGGGCTCTGCTTTTCTTCCTTGAGGGCTGGTTTTGTTCCTCGGGCTCTGGTTTTCTTCCTCGGGATAAGGTTTTCTTCCTCGGGCTCTGGTTTTGTTCCTCAAGGTCTGGTTTTGTTCCTCGGGCTCTGGTTTTGTTCCTCTCACACTCGTTTTGTTACTCGGGCTCTGGTTTTTTCCCTCGGGCTCTCTTTTTGTTCCTCGGGCTCTGGTTTTGTTCCTCGGGCCCTCCTTTTTTTCCTCCGGTCTGGTTTTGTTCCACGGCCTCTGGTTTTCTTCCTCGAGCTCTGGTTTTGTTCCTCGGGCCCCAGTTTTTTTCCTCCAGATCTGGTTTGTTCCTCGAGCCCTGGTTATGTTCCACCCGCTCTGGTTTTATTCCTCGGGTTCTGGTTTTGTTCCTCGGGTTCTGGTTTTGTTCCTCGGGCTCTGGTTTTGTTCCTCCAGCTCTGGTTTTAGTCCTCGGGCCCTCCTTTTCTCCTCGGGCCCTGTTTTTTTTCCTCGATCTCTAGCTTTTTTCCTCGGGCTCTGGTTTTGTTCCTATTGCGCTCGTTTGGTTCTCGAGCTCTGTTTTTTTTCCTCGGGCCCTGGTTTTCTTCCTCAGGCTCTGGTTTTTTTCCTCAGGCCCTCCTTTTGTTCCTCGGGCTCCGGTTTTGTTCCTCGGGCTCTGGTTTTGTTCCCCGGTCTCTGGTTTTGTTCCTCAAGCTCTGGTTTTGTTCCTCCAGTTCTGCTTTTTTTCCTCGAGCTCTCGTTTTCTTCCTTGGGCTCTCCTTTTCTTCCTTGAGGGCTGGTTTTGTTTCTCGTGCTCTGGTTTTGTTCCTTGGGGTCTGATTTTCTTCCTCGGGATAAGGTATTCTTCCTCGGGCTCTGATTTTGTTCCTCAAGGTCTGGTTTTGTTCCTCGGGCTCTGGTTTTGTTCCTCGGGCTCTGGTTTTGTTCCTCGGGCCCTGGTTTTGTTCCTCCGGTCTCGGTTTTTTCCTCCGTCTATGGTTTTTCTCCTCGGCCCCTGGTTTTGTTCCTCCGGCTCTACGTTTTTTTCCTGCGGCTCTGGCTTTGTTCCTCGGGCTCTGGTTTTGTGTCTCAGGCCCTGCTTTTGTTCCTTAGGCCGTGGTTTTATTCCTCGGGCCCTCCTTTTGTTCCTCAGGCACTGGTTTTGATCCTCCGTCACTGTTTTTGTTCCTCGGGCCCTGTTTTTTTTCCTCGAGCTCTATTTTTTTTCCTCGGGCCCTGGTTTTGTTCCTCAGGTCCTCCTTTTGTTCCTCGGGCTCTGGTTTTGTTCCTTGGGCTCTGGTTTTGTTCCCCGGTCTCTGGTTTTGTTCCTCAAGGGCTGGTTTTGTTCCTCTGGCTCTGCTTTTGTGTCTCGGGCTCTTGTTTAGTTCCATGGGCTCTGGTTTTGTTCCTCGATCTCTGGTTTTTTTCCTTGGGCCCTGTTTTTTTTTCCTCGGGCTCTTTTTTTTTTCCACGGGCTCCGGTTTTGTTCTTAGGGCCCTTGTTTGTTCCTTGAGCCCTGGTTTTGTTCCTTCAGCTCTGCTTTTATTCGTCAGGCTCTCATTTTCTTCCTCGGGCTCTGCTTTTCTTCCTTGAGGGCTGGTTTTGTTCCTTGGGCTCTGGTTTTCTTCCTCGGGATAAGGTTTTCTTCCTCGGGCTCTGGTTTTGTTCCTCAAGGTCTGGTTTTGTTCTTCGGGCTCTGGTTTTGTTCCTCTCGCGCTCGTTTTGTTCCTCGGCCTCTTGTTTTTTCCCTCGAGCCCTGGTTTTGTTCCTTGGGCTCTCGTTTTTTTCCTCCACCTCTGGTTTTGCTCCTCGGGGCCTCCTTTTATTCCCCGGTCTCTGGTTTTGTTCCTCCAGCTCTGGTTTTGTTCCTCTGGCTCTGCTTTTATGTCTCGGGCTCCAGTTTAGTTCCATGGGCTCTGGTTTTGTTCCTCGGGCCCTGGTGTTGTTCATCGGGTCTGGTTTTGTTCCTCGAGCCCTGGATTTGTTCCTCGGGCTCTGGTTTTCTTCCTCGGGCTCTGGTTTTCTTCCTCGGGCTCTGGTTTTCTACCTCGAGGGCTGCTTTTGTTTGTCGGCCCCTATTTTTGCTCCTCGGGCTCTGGTTTTGTTTCTCGGGCTCTGCTTTTGTTCCTCGGGCTGTTCTTTTGTGTCTCAGGCTCTAGTTTATTTCCATGGGCCCTAATTTTGTTCATCGGGCCCCGTTTTTTTTCCTCCAGGTCTGGTTTGGCTCTTCGGGCCCTCCTTTTGTTCCTCCAGCTCTGGTTTTGTTCCACGGGCTCTGGGATTGTTCCTCGGGCTCTGGTTTTGTTCTTCGGGCTCTGGTTTTGTTCCTCGGGCTCGAGTTTATTTCCATGGGCTCTGGATTTGTTCCTCGGGCCCTCCTTTTGTTCCTTGTGCTCTGGTTTTCTTCCTCGGGCTCTCTTTTTTTTCCTCGGGCCCTGCTTTTGTTCCTCGAGGGCTGCGTTTGTTCCTCGGGCTCTGTTTTTTTTTTCCTCCAGCTCTGGTTTTGTTCCTCTAGCTCTGCTTTTATTGCTCAGGCTCTCATTTTCTTCCTCGGGCTCTGCTTTTCTTCCTTGAGGGCTGTTTTTGTTTTCGGGCTCTGGTTTTCATCCTCGGGATAAGGTTCTCTTCCTCGGGCTCTGGTTTTGTTCCTCAAGGTTTGGTTTTGTTCCTCGGGCTTTGGTTTTATTTCTCTCGCACTCGTTTTGTTCCTCAGGCTCTGTTTTTTTCCCTCGGGCTCTGGTTTTGTTCCTCGGGCTCTGGTTTTGTTCCTCGGGATCTGGTTTTGTTCCTTGGGCTCTGATTTTGGTCCTCGAGCTCCGGTTTTGTTCCTCGGGCCCCGGTTTTATTCCTCCAGATCTGCTTTATTCCTCGAACCCTTGTTTTGTTCCACCCGCTGTAGTTTTATTCCTCGGGCTCTGGTTTTGTTCCTCAGGCCCTGGTTTTGTTCCTCGGACACTGGTTTTGTTCCCCAGTCTCTGGTTTTTTTCCTCGGGCCCTCCTTTTGTTCTTCAGGCACTGGTGTTGTTCCTCAGGCACTGGTTTTTTTCCTCGGGCTCTGTTTTTTTTCCTCGGGCTCTGTTTTTTTTTCCTCGGGATCTGGTTTTGTTCCGAGGGCTCTGTCTTTTTTCCTCAGGCTCTGGTTTTTTTCGTCGGGCTCTGGGGTATTTTCGCGGGGTCTGGTTTTTCTCCTTGGGCTCTCCTTTGGTTCCTCGGGTTCTGTTTTTTTTCCTCCAGCTCTGGTTTTGCTCCTCTAGCTCTGCTTTTGTTCCTCAGGCTCTCATTTTCTTTCTCGGGCTCTGCTTTTTTTCCTTGAGGGCTGGTTTTGTTCCTCGGGCTCTGGTTTTGTTCCTCGGGCTCTGGTTTTGTTCCTCCAGCTCTGGTTTTAGTCCTCGGGCCCTCCTTTTCTCCTCGGGCCCTGTTTTTTTTCCTCGAGCTCTATTTTTTTTCCTCGGGCTCTGGTTTTTTTCCTAGGGCCCTCGTTTGATCCTCAAGCTCTGTTTTTTTTCCTCGGGTCCTGGTTTTGTTCCTCAGGCTCTGGTTTTGTTCCTCAGGCCCTCCTTTTATTCCTCGGGCTCCGGTTTTGTTCCTTGGGCTCTGGTTTTGTTCCCCGGTCTCTGGTTTTGTTCCTCAAGCTCTGGTTTTGTTCCTCCAGTTCTGCTTTTTTCCCTCGAGCTCTCGTTTCCTTCCTCGGGCTCTCCTTTCCTTCCTTGAGGGCTGGTTTTGTTTCTCGGGCTCTGGTTTTGTTCCTTGGGGTCTGATTTTCTTTCTCGGAATAAGGTATTCTTCCTCGGGCTCTGATTTTGTTCCTCAAGGTCTAGTTTTGTTCCTCGGGCTCTGGTTTTGTTCCTCTCGTGCTCGTTTTGGTCCTCGGGCTCTGGTTTTGTTCCTTGAGGGCAGGTTTTGTTCCTCGGGGTCTGGTTTTCTTCCTCGGGCTCTGATTTTCTTCCTCGAGCTCTGGTTTTGTTCCTTTGGCCCCGGTTTTATTCCTCCAATTCTGGTTTGTTCCTCGAGCCCTGATTTTGTTCCTCCCGCTCTGGTTTTGGTCCTCAGGCTCTGGTTTTGTTCGTCAGGCTCTGGTTTTGTTCCTCGGTCTCTGCTTTTGTTCCTCCAGCTCTGTTTTGGTTCCTCGGGCCCTGGTTTTGTTCCTCCAGCTGTGTTTTTGCTTCTCGGGTCTTTTTTTGGTCCTCGGGCTCTGATTTTGTTCCTCGGACCCTGGTTTTGTTCCTCAGGTTCTAGTTTTGTTCCTCGGTCCCTCCTTTTGTTCCTTGGCTGTGGTTTTGTTCCACGGGCTCTGGTTTTGTTCCTCATCATCTGTTTTTGTTCCTCGGGCCCTCGTTTTGTTCCTCCAGCTCTGATTTTGCTCCTCGGTCCCTCCTTTTTTTTCCTCGAGCCCTGTTTTTTTTCCTCGGGCTCTGGTTTTGTTCCTCGAGCTCTAGTTTTCTTCCTTGGACTCTGGCTTTGTTCGTCGGGCTCTGCTTTTGTTCCTCGGGCCCTGGTTTTGTTCCTCGGGCACTGATTTTTTTCCACGGGCCCTGGTTTTGTTCCTCGGGCCCTGGTTTTGTTCTTCGGTCTCCGGTTTTGTTCCTTGGGCTCTGGTTTAGTTCCACGGGGTCTGGTTTTGTTCCTCGGGCCTTCCTTTTTCTCTTCCGGCTCTGGGTTTTTTTCCTCGGGCCCTGGTTTTGTTCCTCGAGCTCTGGTTTGCCTCTTTGGTCCCTCCTTTTGGTCCTCGGGCTCTGGTTTTGTTCCTCGACCTCTGATTTTGTTCCTCGGGCACTGGTTTTCTTCCTCGGACACTGTTTTTTTTCCTCGGGCTCTGTTTTTGTTCCACAGACTCTGGTTTTGTTCCGCCGGCTCTGGTTTGGTTCCTCGGGCCCTGGTTTTGTTCCTCCAGCTCTGTTTTTGCTCCTCGGGGCTTTTTGTTTAAGGATTTTTATTAAATAACTGTCATCCTATGAACATTCCAATCACTGAGGATTTGTTAGCAATAGTATAAGGCAAAGTGTTGCTAAAGAGCAATTGTAGTTTTAGAGTCTCTGAAGTGATAGTAGAATAGGGAAAAACAGGCTGAGTAATGTAACTGTCAGTAGATTATGTAACGGAATGCAGGCGCAGGAAGCGTTCGCGTGCATACCTGCTTTTGACCAATCTGTGTTAAGATTCGTGTGCTTGCTGACTGTAAACCAATAGAGGATTCGTAGGTGCGCGTGTTAGTGTGGCTAGCTTATAAAAGTAGCACAATATCTTGAAATAAAGGAGAATGACCATACCCACATTGGGACTCATCATTACTCCGGGAACGCGCTCCTATTCCGACCCCGGGTCACTCCGACATCTGGTAGCAGCGGATGCGGAAACATGCTGGGCTCGTAACCCAGAGGTCTGGTAGCAGAGACTACAATTCTTCGAGACTGCGGTAAGCGCAGCGAGAGAAGGGGAGTGGGAAACAAGCGACTGGGAGTTGTACTATTCTGTCGCTTAACTAGAATAGATAACGGTGCAGAGTGGCCAACTGCCTCCCAGAGGGTGCGCTGCTATTATGGAGAATGAGGCAGCAGCTACGTTGCTCGCAGGTATACTCTCTATGAGAGGGATTGAGACAACGGTGGAACAGCTTATCAAGCTAATTAAGTTAGGACAACGTTTGGGACTTTTTAAGAACACTCACACGTTGTTTTCTGTGCTTGAATGGCAGGAGCTGGGAGAACTAATGTGGCAGAAGCTTACTGAAGGTGATAAAAAATTGGAGAAGGAGATTAAGTCTGTGACAGACTTGTGGGGAGACGTACTAGAAACTTTAAAAGCTATGAAAGCTGAACGGGAGGTGGCGTGTGCGGCTGTTCAGATGCTGGCTCCGGACCCCATACCGGAACAGTCTAAGAGCATGGAATCCAAGGCAGGACCTATCGCACAATTTTTTGGGCTGCCTGCTGTGAAGGGTATGACGGGGTCCACCTGTAAGACTGTTGCCAAATTGCGCGATAGAGTTGAGCAGGATTTAAAGGCGCCCGACAGTCTATGTTCGCCATCTTCCCCGACAATATCATCTACGCCACAGCAGCCGGAAGTTGCCGGGGCTAAAGCACAGCAGCAGTGTGACACAAAAGCGGAAGAGCAGCCGCCGGGCATGAAGGGGGAGGAGTGGCCAGCTCCACCCACCCCCCTAATTCAAGGCGGGGAAACGTGCCACCTTCCTCCCACTGCCCCTCCTCTCCACCCCACCTTGCCACTCTCCAGTGATTCCTCCGGTGCTGCCACACCGCCATCTAGCGGAAAAGAGAAAAATTTAACAGAAAGTATTAATCAGCTGTTAAAAGAGGTTGTGCAACAACTAAAGGACTTAACTACACAGACTCAGCAAAAAAGAGAACCTTGGTCAACCGCCGGTTCGAGAGACAATTTGCCACCCTGTTTCTCCGGACCTACCGCAGCTACCCGTCCCGGCCGATGGAGTGGAGTTGTTCGGGATGCTATTTTGGACGGACAGTGGGGGGTTGCATCCAACATTGGCCCCATGGCTTTTCCGGTGGTACAGGACAACGGTCAAGGAAAATGGGAACCGCATGATTGGAAGATTCTACAACAAGCCAAAAATACTATATCGCAGTATGGTGTTAAATTGGAAGCCTCGCGACAAATCGTTATTTGGATTTTTTCTGCTGATTTGATGTGTCCTTATGATTGTCAAAGTCTGATGAGGCTTCTGTTGATACCTACACAGTTTTTATTATGGGGATCGTCATGGTCTCAGAGGGCAGTGAATGCTGCTGCCCAACATCAACAACAAGGGGATCCATTATCTGGGATCACAGCTGAAATGCTCATTGGGGGGGGACGTTATGCGGATATAAATGTCCAACTAACTTTTCCTGTCAATATGTTACAGTTATCTTCTAAGCTTGCTTTAGATGCGTTTCTTTCCTTACCAGGATCGGAAGGCCCTTCTTTCAGCTCGGTGACGCAAGGTGCAACTGAGAAGTATACCAACTTTATTGATAGGCTTTGGGACGCAGTAATGAACCACCCAGATTTGGGAGAGGACAATAAACAACAAATGTTTAGAATTTTGGCCTTTGATAACACCAACAAAACTACCAAGGCCATTCTAGCCAGTCTGCCCAAAGGGGCAGGAGTGGAAGAAATGCTTTCTCGGGTGGAAAGAGCAGGGGTTCAAAAACAAAATGAGTCGATGGCAGCTGTGCTGCAAAGTGCTGTCAAAGAAGTAGTACAACCATTAGCAGCTGTTGTTAGGCAAAAACACTCTCCAGGAATAGTCCAGCCCTTTAAAGGCATCTGCTATCGTTGTGGGGAACAGAGGCATAACAGGCGAAATTGTCGTGCTACTGTATGGTGTGATTGACTGATGTGCAAACGGTCTTAGGCGACATCCAATGGGTTCGCAATTGCGCTGGCATTACCAATGCAGACATTAAACCACTAATTGAATTACTGCGTGGCACTCAGCCTGCAGCTGAAATTCATATGACGGACAAACACCACGTGGCCTTACAGCACATTATAAACAAACTTACTATAGCCTGGACCGCAAGAAGAATCCTTGAACTGCCACTTTCTTTGCTTATCTGTAACACCGAAGAATCACCTTTTGCTGTTATATGTCAATGGCAAAACAAGAAGGGGGAGATGAAGGGACAACAGGGAATGAATTCCGTGATTGCCATTGACAGCAAGAATAATGATAACTTGCCAAATTCCTCCTTTTTTCGAATTTTGGAATGGGTTTTCTTATGGGTACAACCACGTTTCAGTATACAAACTCGTCCTGAAGCCGTAGGGGAATTAATCCGAAAAGGGAGAACGCGAATTATAGAGCTGACAGGACAGGAACCAGCAGACATCAGTATTCCTGTTAACGCTGTAGATTTAGAGTGGTGGATACGCCACATGTTGGCCATTCAAGAATCTCTGTTAGGATTTAGCGGAAAGGTGCACTCTCAGCAACCTCAAGGGAAATTGTGGCAGATTCTAAAACGAAATCAGTGGCTAGAAAAACCTAAAGTGGTTGATAGCCCGATACTCGAGGGGTTGACGGTATATACAGATGCGGGAAAACGTTCTAGACAAGCTGCATGCGTATGGTGGGAAACAGATCAATGGTGCAAAAAGATTTTGCAAGAGCAAGCTGGAGATACCTTACAGACTTTAGAATTAATGGCGGTGGTATGGGCATTAGGGAACTGGCCTGATCATCCTTTGAATGTGGTGACTGATTCTCTATATGTAGCTGAGCTTATACCAAGAATTCAAGATGCACTGATTAGGGAAACAAATAATCCTCAGCTAGGGAAACTATTTATTCAATTAAGATCGACCATCTCCCAGCGAGCGGCTCCGTGTTGTGTCATTCATATCCGTAGCCATCAATGGGAGTTGGGTTTAGGACAAGGCAATCAGATAGCGGACAATCTTGTCAGTCCAGCGTGTCATGTACCACCTGTAGATAAATTTTTACAAGCTAGGCAGGGTCATGAAATATTTCATCAAAACTCAAAGGGTTTAAGAAAGCAATATGGGTTATCAGAAAACGAAGCTCGCTCTATCATACAGGCCTGTCCCAAGTGTGGAAATCATGGACCTGGAATAGGGCTGGGCGTTAATCCAAAAGGTCTCAAGGCTTTAGAGCTCTGGCAGACTGATGTAACTCATATCGCTGAATTTGGGCAGCTCAAATATGTACATGTCACCATAGATACCTTCTCTAAAGTAATATGGGCCACGGCTTTATCGGATGAGAAGGCTCATCATGTGTGTAAGCACCTCCTTGCTTGCTTCGCGGTGTTGGGTGTGCCAGAACAACTGAAAACAGATAATGGCCCTGCTTACACCAGTCAGAAGTTGAGAACCTTTCTGATGAGATGGGGGGTCAAGCATATTACTGGCATCCCACACTCACCGACGGGGCAGAGCCTTGTAGAACGCACGCATCAGGTATTGAAGGACTATCTAACAAAGCAAAAGGAGGAAGAAAAGGACCTGCAGATGAGACTGCATAAAGTCCTATTTACCCTAAATTATTTGTGTCTGATGGGAGACAGAGAAGAGCCATCGATTATAATCCATCACCAAAACCTTAAGTTTAACTCTCATACAACGCTTCCAAAACTAAAAGTAAGGTATCGAGACCCAATCACTGGCATGTGGCTGGGCCCAGTTTCGGTAATATTTAATGGGAGGGGATACATGTGTGTTTCCACAGATAAGGGACCAATATGGGTGCCTAGCCGAGCGGTGAAGCCTGCACTCTCACAAGAAGGGGTTACCTGGGCAAACACAGCAGATCAATCTGCGCTTTGTTTTGTTTCTTGCTACGGCAACTGAGTCTTTCAGAACCTGTTTGGTGGGCGTGCCTGGTTTCTGGGTAGAAGAGTTTATGTGTTGCATGAACCTATTCGATCATGGTGAGTATACACATAAACAATTACAATGGTTAAAAAACCATGTAAGCATGATACCACAAAATCATGACATTTTAGATGAATGGCTCATGAATATTTTTAGAGAGTTGCCACAATGCCTGATAGCTTTATTAAAAGGCTTGTGTATATTGATTATCATCTTAATATTGTGTTTATGCTTTTGTATTGCTTTTAGTTGTATAAAAAAGGCTGTATCGAAAGTAGTAAATCAGGCTTGGATTGTTCAAAAACAAAAAGGGGAATTTGTGGAAGGATTTTTATTAAATAACGGTCATCCTATGAACATTCCAAGCACTGAGGATTTGTTAGCAATAGTATAAGGCAAAGGGTTGCTAAAGAGCAATTGTAGTTTTAGAGTCTCTGAAGTGATAGTAGAATAAGGAAAAACAGGCTGAGGAATGTAACTATCAGTAGATTATGTAATGGAATGCAGGCGCAGGAAGCGTTCGCGTGGTCACATGCTTTTGACCAATCTGTGTCTGTTAAGATTCGTGTGCTTGCTGACTGTAAACCAATAGAGGATTCGTAGGTGCGCGTGTTAGTGTGGCTAGCTTATAAAAGTAGCACAATAACTTGAAATAAAGGAGAATGACCATACCCACATTGGGATTCATCATTACTCCGGGAACGCGCTCCTATTCCGACCCCGGGTCACTCCGACACCTTTTTTTGGTCCTCGGGCTCTGCTTTTGTTCCTCGGCCCTCGTTTTATTCCTCCAGCTCTGGTTTATTCCTTGGGCCCTGGTTTTTTTCCTCCAGCTCTGGTTTTGTTCCTTGGGCCCTCCTTTTGGTCCTCGGGCTCTGGTATTGTTCCTTCTGGGCTGGTTTTGCTCCTTCAGCTCTGGTTTCGTTCCTCGGGCCCTGGTTTTCTTCCTCGGGCTCTGGTTTTGTTCCGTGAGCTCTAGATTAGTTCCATGGGCTCTGGTTTTGTTCCTCGGGCTCTGCTTTTGTTCCTCAAGGGCTGCTTTTATTCCTTGGGCTCTGGTTTTCTTCCTTGGGCTATGGTTTTGTTCCTCGGCGTCTGCTTTTGTTCCTCGGCCCCTGGTTTTGTTCCTGCAGCTCTGGTTTTGCTCCTCGGTCCCTCCTTTTTGTTCCTCGAGCACTGTTTTTTTTCCTCGGCCTCTGGTTTTGTTCCTCGAGCTCTAGTTTTGTTCCTTGGACTCTGGTTTTGTTCGTCGGGCTCTGGTTTTGTTCCTCGGGCCCTGGTTTTGTTCCTCGGGCCCTGGTTTTTTTCCTCGTCTTCTGGTTTTGTTCCTCTAGCTCTGGTTCTGTTCCTTGGGCTCTGGTTTATTTCCACAGGGTCTGGTTTTGTTCCTCGGGCCCTCCTTTTTCTCGTCTGACTCTGGTTTTTTTCCTCGAGCTCTGGTTTTGTTCCTCGGGGTCTGGTTTTCTTCCTCGGGGTAAGGTTTTCTTCCTCGGGCTCTCGTTTTGTTCCTCTGGTCCTGGTTTTCTTCCTAGGGCTCTGGTTTTCTTTCTCGCGCTCTGGTTTTTTCCCTCGGGCTCTGGTTTTGTTCCTTGGGCCCTCCTTTTGTTCTTCGGCATCTGGTTTTGTTCCTCGGGCTCTGGTTGTCTTCCTCGAGCTCTGGTTTTCTTCCTTGGGGTCTGGTATTGTTCCTCGAGGGCTGGTTTTGTTCCTCGGGCTCTGGTTTTGTTCTTCCAGCTCTGCTTTAGCTCCTCGGGCTCTGGTCTGGGTCCACGGGTCTCGTTTTGTTCCTCGGGCCCACCATTTGTTCCTCGGTCTCTGGTTTTGTTCCTCGGGCTCTAGTTTTCTTCCTCTAGCTCTGGTATTGTTCCTCGGCCTCTGCTTTTGTTCCTCTGCCCCTGCTTTTTTTTCTCGGGATCTGCTTTTGTTCCTCGGCTCTGGTTTAGTTCCACGGGCTCTGGTTTTGTTCCTCGGGGTCTGGTTTAATTCCACGGGCTCTGGTTTTGTTCCTCGAGCTCTGGTTTTTATACTCGGGCTCTGGTTTTGTTCCATGGGCTCTGGATTTGTTCCTCGGACCCTCCTATTTTTCCTCGGCTCTGGTTTTGTTCCTCGGTCTCTGATTTTGTTACTCTGCCCTGCTTTATTTTCTCGGGCTCTAGTTTTGTTTCCCGGGCTCTGGTTTAGTACCACGAGCTCTGGTTTTGTTCCTCAGGCTCTGGTTTTGTTCCTCGGGCTCTGGTTTTCTTCCTCCAGCTCTGGTTTTTTTCCTCGGGCTCTGGTACTGTTCCACGGGCTCTGGGTTTTTCCTCGGGCTCTGGCTTTGTTCCTCGGGCTCTGGTTTTGTTCCTCGAGCTCTGGTTTTATTCCTTGGGCTCTGGTTTTGTTCCTCGGCCTCTGCTTTTCTTCCTCGGCCTCTGCTTTTGTTTCTCGGGCTCTGGTTTTCTTCCTCGAGCTCTGGTTTTGTTCCTCGGCTTCTGCTTTCGTTCCTATACCCCTGCTGTTTTTTCTCGGGCTCTGGTTTTGTTCCTCGTCCTCTGGTTTAGTTCCACGGGCTCTGCTTTTTTTCCTTGTACACTCCTATTTTTCCCCGGTCTCTGTTTTTTTTCCTTGGCCTCTGATTTTGTTCCTCTGCCCCTGCTTTTTTTTCTCGAGCTCTGGTTTTGTTCCTCGTTCTCCGGTTTAGTTCCCTGGCTCTGCTTCTGTTCCTCGGGCTCTGGTTTAGTTCCACGGGCCCTGGTTTTGTTCCTCCAGCTCTGGTTTTCCTACTCGGGTTCTGGTTTTGTGCCATGGGCTCTGGTTTTGTTCCTCTGTCCCTCCTATTTTTCCTCGGGCTCTGGTTTTTTTCCTCGGGCTCTCGTTTTTTTCCTCGGGTCCTGGTTTTCTTCCTCGGCCTCTGGTTTTCTTTCTCACGCTCTGGTTTTCTTCCTCGGGCTCTGGTTTTGTTCCTCGAACTCTGTTTTAGTTCCACTGGCTCTGGTTTTGTTCCTCAGGCTCTGTTTTTTTTGCTCGGGCTCTGGTTTTGTTCCTCGGGATCTGGTTTAATTCCTTGGGCTCTGGTTTTGTTCCTCGGGCTACGGTTTAGTTCCTCGGGCTCTGGTTTTCTTCCTCCAGCTCTGTTTTTTTTCCTCGGGCTCTGGTACTGTTCCACGGGCTCTGGTTTTGTTCCTCGGCCTCTGCTTTCGTTCCTATACCCATGCTTTTTTTTCTCGGGCTCTGGTTTTATTCCTTGGGCTCTGGTTTAGTTCCACGGGCTCTTGGTCTGTTCCTCGGGCTCTGCTTTTCTTCCTCGGGCTCTGGTTTAGTTCCACGGGCTCTGGTTTTGTTCCTCCAGCTCTGGTTTTTCTACTCGGGCTCTGGTTTTGTTCCATGGGCTCTGCTTTTTTTCCTCGTACACTCCTATTTTTCCTCGGTCTCTGGTTTTGTTCCTCGGCCTCTGCTTTTGTTCCTCTGCCGCTGCTTTTTTTTCTCGAGCTCTGGTTTTGTTCCTCGGCCACTGGTTTCGTTCCACGGGCTCTGCTTCTCTTCCTCGGGCTCTGGTTTTGTTCCTCGGGCTCTAGTTTAATTCCTTGGGCTCTGGTTTTGTTCCTCGGGCTCTGGCTTTGTTCCTCGGGCTCTGGTTTTGTTCCTCGGCCTCTGCTTTTCTTCCTCTGCCCCTGCTTTTGTTTCTCGGGCTCTGGTTTTCTTCCTCGAGCTCTGGTTTTCTTCCTCGGGCTCTGCTTTTCTTCCTCTGCCGCTGCTTTTGTTTCTCGGGCTCTGGTTTTCTTCCTCCAGCTCTGGTTTTGTTCCTCGGGCTCTGGTTTTATTCCTTGGGCTCTGGTTTTGTTCCTCGGCCTCTGCTTTTCTTCCTCTGCCCCTGCTTTTGTTCCTCGGGCTCTGGTTTAATTCCTTGGGCTCTGGTTTTCTTCCTGGGCTCTGGTGTTGTTCCTCGGGCTCTGGTGTTTTTCCTAGGGCTCTGGTGTTCTTCCTCCAGCTCTAGTTTTTTTCCTCGGGCTCTGGTTTAGTTCCACGGGCTCTGGTTTTGTTCCTCGGGCTCTGGTTTAGTTCTTCGGGATCTGATTCTGTTCCTCGGGCTCTGGTGTAATTCCTCGGGCTCTGGTTTTCTTCCTCCAGCTCTGTTTTTTTTCCTCGGGCTCTGGTACTGTTCCACGGGCTCTGGTTTTGTTCCTCGGGCTCTGACTTTCTTCCTCGGGCTCTGGTTTTGTTCCTCGGGCTCTGGTTTTATTCCTTGGGCTCTGGTTTTGTTCCTCGGCCTCTGCTTTTGTTTCTCGGGCCCTGGTTTTCTTCCTTGAGCTCTGGTTTTGTTCCTCGGCCTCTGCTTATTTTTCTCGGGATCTGGTTTTATTCCTCGGGCTCTGGTTTATTTCCACGGGCTCTAGTTTTGTTCCTCGGGCTCTGGTTTAGTTCCACGGGCTCTGGTTTTGTTCGTCTGGCTCTGGTTTAATTCCTCGGGCTCTGCTTTTGTTCCGCGGGCTCTGGTTTTGTTCCTCGGACTCTAGTTTAATGCCTCGGGCTCTGGTTTTGTTCCTCGGGCTCTGGTTTTGTTCCTCGGGCTCTGCTTTTCTTCCTCTACCCCTGCTTTTTTTTCTCGGGCTCTGGTTTTCTTCCTCAAGCTCTGGTTTTCTTCCTCGGCCTCTGCTTTTCTTCCTCTGCCCCTGCTTTTGTTTCTCGGGCTCTGGTTTTCTTCCTCGAGCTCTGGTTTTGTTCCTCGGCCTCTGCTTTCGTTCCTATACCCCTGCTTTTTGTTCTCGGTCTCTGGTTTTGTTCCTCGGCCTCTGGTTTAGTTCCACGGGCTCTGGTTCTGTTCCTCGGGCTCTGCTTTTCTTCCTCGGGCTCTGGTTTAGTTCCACGGGCTCTGGTTTTGTTCCTCCAGCTCTGGTTTTTCTACTCGGGCTCTGGTTTTGTTCCATGGGCTCTGCTCTTTTTCCTTGTACACTCCTATTTTTCCCCAGGCTCTGTTTTTTTTCCTTGGCCTCTGATTTTGTTCCTCTGCCCCTGCTTTTTTTCCTCGAGCTCTGGATTTGTTCCTCGGGCTCTAGTTTAGTTCCACGGGTTCTGCTTCTCTTCCTCGGGCTCTGGTTTATTTCCACGGGCTCTGGTTTTGTTCCTCCAGCTCTGGTTTTTCTACACGGGTTCTGGTTTTGTTCCATGGGCTGTGGTTTTGTTCCTCTGGCCCTCCTGTTTTTCCTCGGGCTCTGGTTTTTTTCGTCGGGCTCTCGTTTTGTTCCTCGGCTTCTGGTTTTCTTCCTTGGGCTCTGGTTTTCTTTCTCACGCTCTGGTTTTCTTCGCAGGCTCTGTGTTTGTTCCTCGGACTCTGTTTTAGTTCCATTGGCTCCGGTTTTGTTCCTCAGGCTCTGTTTTTTTCCCTCGGCTCTGGTTTTGTTCCTCGGGCTCTGGTTTTTTTCTCGGGCTCTGGTTTTGTTCCTCAGGCTATGGTTTAATTCCTCGGGCTCTGGTTTTCTTCCTCCAGCTCTGTTTTCTTTCCTCGTGCTCTGGTACTGTTCCACGGGCTCTGGTTTTGTTCCTCGGGCTCTGACTTTCTTCCTCGGGCTCTGGTTTTTTTCCTAGGGCTCTGGTACTGTTCCACAGGCTCTGGCTTTCTTCCTGGGTCTCTCGTTTTTTTCCTCGGACTGTGGTTTTCTTTCTCGGCCTCTGGTTTTCTTCCTTGGGCTCTGGTTTTGTTCCTCGAGCTCTGGTTTAATTCCTTGGGCTCTGGTTTTCTTCCTCGGCTCTGGTGTTGTTCCTCGGGCTCTGGTGTTTTTCCTAGGGCTCTGGTGTTCTTCCTCCAGCTCTGGTTTTGTTCCTCGGGCTCTGGTTTAGGTCTTCGGGCTCTGATTCTGTTCCTCGGGCTCTGGTTTAATTCCTTGGGCTCTGGTTTTCTTCCTCCAGCTCTGTTTTTTTTCCTCGGGCTCTGGTACTGTTCCACGGGCTCTGGTTTTGTTCCTCGGGCTCTGACTTTCTTCCTCGGGCTCTGGTTTTGTTCCTCGGGCTCTGGTTTTATTCCTTTTTCTCTGGTTTTGTTCCTCGGCCTCTGCTTTTGTTTCTCGGGCTCTGGTTTTTTTCCTTGACCTCTGGTTTTGTTCCTCGGCCTCTGCTTTTGTTCCTCTGTCCCTGCTTATTTTTCTCGGGATCTGGTTTTATTCCTCGGGCTCTGGTTTATTTCCACGGGCTCTGGTTTTGTTCCTCGGGCTCTGGTTTATTTCCACGGGCTCTGGTTTTGTTCGTCTGGCTCTGGTTTAATTCCTCGGGCTCTGCTTTTGTTCCGCGGGCTCTGGTTTTGTTCCTCGGGCTCTAGTTTAATTCCTCGGGCTCTGGTTTTGTTCCTCGGCCTCTGCTTTTCTTCCTCTGCCCCTGCTTTTGTTTCTCGGGCTCTGGTTTTCTTCCTCGAGCTCTGGTTTTCTTCCTCGGGCTCTGCTTTTCTTCCTCTGCCGCTGCTTTTGTTTCTCGGGCTCTGGTTTTCTTCCTCCAGCTCTGGTTTTGTTCCTCGGGCTCTGGTTTAGTTCCATTGGCTCTGGTTTTGTTCCTCATGCTCTGGTTTTTTTCCTCGGGCTCTGGTTTTGTTCCTCGGACTCTAGTATAATTCCACGGGCTCTGGTTTTGTTCCTCGGGGCCTCCTTTTCTTCTTCGGGATCTGGTTTTGTTCCTCGGGATCTGGTTTTGTTCCTCGGGCTCTGGTTTCTTTCCTCGGGCTCTGGTTTTTTTCCTCGAGCTGTGGTTTTGCTTCTCTAGCTCTGGTTGTCTTCCTCGGGCTCTGGTATTCTTCCTCGAGGGCTAGTTTTGTTCCTCGGGGTCTCGTTTTCTTCCTCGGACTCTCCTTTTGATCTTCGGGACCTGTTTTTGTTCCTTGGGCTCTGGTTTCTTTCCTCGGGCTCTGGTTTTCTTCCTCGAGCTGTGGTTTTGCTCCTCTAGCTCTGGTTGTCTTCCTCGGGCTCTGGTTTTCTTCCTCGGGCTCTGGTTTTCTTCCTCGAGGGCTGGTTTTGTTCCCCGGGCTCTGATTTTGTTCTTCCAGCTCTGCTTTAGCTCCTCAGGCTCTGGTTTGGGTCCATGCGCCTCGTTTTGTTCCTCGGGCCCACCATTTCTTCCTCGGTCTCTGGTTTTGTTCCTCGGGTTCTGGTTTTCTTCCTCGGGCTCTGGTTTAATTTCTCGGGTTCTGGTTTTGTTCCTCGAGCTCTGATTTAGTTCCATGGGCTCTGGCTTTGTTCCTCAGGCTCTGGTTTTTTTCCTCGGGCTCTGGTTTTGTTCCTCGGACTCTAGTATAATTCCACGGGCTCTGGTTTTGTTCCTTGGGGCCTCCTTTTGTTCTTCGTGATCTGGTTTTGTTCCTCAGGCTCTGTTTTTTTTGCTCGGGCTCTGGTTTTGTTCCTCGGGATCTGGTTTAATTCCTTGGGCTCTGGTTTTGTTCCTCGGGCTACGGTTTAATTCCTCGGGCTCTGGTTTTCTTCCTCCAGCTCTGTTTTTTTTCCTCGGGCTCTGGTACTGTTCCACGGGCTCTGGTTTTGTTCCTCGGCCTCTGCTTTCGTTCCTATACCCATGCTTTTTTTTCTCGGGCTCTGGTTTTATTCCTTGGGCTCTGGTTTAGTTCCACGGGCTCTTGGTCTGTTCCTCGGGCTCTGCTTTTCTTCCTCGGGCTCTGGTTTAGTTCCACGGGCTCTGGTTTTGTTCCTCCAGCTCTGGTTTTTCTACTCGGGCTCTGGTTTTGTTCCATGGGCTCTGCTTTTTTTCCTCGTACACTCCTATTTTTCCTCGGTCTCTGGTTTTGTTCCTCGGCCTCTGCTTTTGTTCCTCTGCCCCTGCTTTTTTTTCTCGAGCTCTGGTTTTGTTCCTCGGCCACTGGTTTCGTTCCACGGGCTCTGCTTCTCTTCCTCGGGCTCTGGTTTTGTTCCTCGGGCTCTAGTTTAATTCCTTGGGCTCTGGTTTTGTTCCTCGGGCTCTGCTTTTCTTCCTCTGCCCCTGCTTTTGTTTCTCGGGCTCTGGTTTTCTTCCTCGAGCTCTGGTTTTCTTCCTCGGGCTCTGCTTTTCTTCCTCTGCCGCTGCTTTTGTTTCTCGGGCTCTGGTTTTCTTCCTCCAGCTCTGGTTTTGTTCCTCGGGCTCTGGTTTTATTCCTTGGGCTCTGGTTTTGTTCCTCGGCCTCTGCTTTTCTTCCTCTGCCCCTGCTTTTGTTCCTCGGGCTCTGGTTTAATTCCTTGGGCTCTGGTTTTCTTCCTGGGCTCTGGTGTTGTTCCTCGGGCTCTGGTGTTTTTCCTAGGGCTCTGGTGTTCTTCCTCCAGCTCTAGTTTTTTTCCTCGGGCTCTGGTTTAGTTCCACGGGCTCTGGTTTTGTTCCTCGGGCTCTGGTTTAGTTCTTCGGGATCTGATTCTGTTCCTCGGGCTCTGGTGTAATTCCTCGGGCTCTGGTTTTCTTCCTCCAGCTCTGTTTTTTTTCCTCGGGCTCTGGTACTGTTCCACGGGCTCTGGTTTTGTTCCTCGGGCTCTGACTTTCTTCCTCGGGCTCTGGTTTTGTTCCTCGGGCTCTGGTTTTATTCCTTGGGCTCTGGTTTTGTTCCTCGGCCTCTGCTTTTGTTTCTCGGGCCCTGGTTTTCTTCCTTGAGCTCTGGTTTTGTTCCTCGGCCTCTGCTTATTTTTCTCGGGATCTGGTTTTATTCCTCGGGCTCTGGTTTATTTCCACGGGCTCTGGTTTTGTTCCTCGGGCTCTGGTTTAGTTCCACGGGCTCTGGTTTTGTTCCTCTGGCTCTGATTTAATTCCTCGGGCTCTGCTTTTGTTCCGCGGGCTCTGGTTTTGTTCCTCGGGCTCTAGTTTAATTCCTTGTGCTCTGGTTTTTTTCCTCGGGCTCTGGCTTTGTTCCTCGGGCTCTGGTTTTGTTCCTCGGCCTCTGCTTTTCTTCCTCTACCCCTGCTTTTTTTTCTCGGGCTCTGGTTTTCTTCCTGGAGCTCTGGTTTTCTTCCTCGGCCTCTGCTTTTCTTCCTCTGCCCCTGCTTTTGTTTCTCGGGCTCTGGTTTTCTTCCTCGAGCTCTGGTTTTGTTCCTCGGCCTCTGCTTTCGTTCCTATACCCCTGCTTTTTTTTCTCGGTCTCTGGTTTTGTTCCTCGGCCTCTGGTTTAGTTCCACGGGCTCTGGTTCTGTTCCTCGGGCTCTGCTTTTCTTCCTCGGGCTCTGGTTTAGTTCCACGGGCTCTGGTTTTGTTCCTCCAGCTGTGGTTTTTCTACTCGGGCTCTGGTTTTGTTCCATGGGCTCTGCTCTTTTTCCTTGTACACTCCTATTTTTCCCCGGGCTCTGTTTTTTTTCCTTGGCCTCTGATTTTGTTCCTCTGCCCCTGCTTTTTTTTCTCGAGCTCTGGTTTTGTTCCTCGGGCTCTGGTTTAGTTCCACGGGCTCTGGTTTTGTTCCTCCAGCTCTGGTTTTTCTACACGGGTTCTGGTTTTGTTCCATGGGCTGTGGTTTTGTTCCTCTGGCCCTCCTGTTTTTCCTCGGGCTCTGGTTTTTTTCGTCGGGCTCTCGTTTTGTTCCTCGGCTTCTGGTTTTCTTCCTTGGGCTCTGGTTTTCTTTCTCACGCTCTGGTTTTCTTCCGCGGGCTCTGTGTTTGTTCCTCGGACTCTGTTTTAGTTCCATTGGCTCTGGTTTTGTTCCTCAGGGTCTGTTTTTTTCCCTCGGCTCTGGTTTTGTTCCTCGGGCTCTGGTTTTTTTCTCGGGCTCTGGTTTTGTTCCTCAGGCTATGGTTTAATTCCTCGGGCTCTGGTTTTCTTCCTCCAGCTCTGTTTTCTTTCGTCGTGCTCTGGTACTGTTCCACGGGCTCTGGTTTTGTTCCTCGGGTTCTGGTTTTCTTCCTCGGGCTCTGGTTTTTTTCCTAGGGCTCTGGTACTGTTCCACGGGCTCTGGCTTTCTTCCTCGGTCTCTCGTTTTTTTCCTCGGACTGTGGTTTTCTTTCTCGGCCTCTGGTTTTCTTCCTTGGGCTCTTGTTTTGTTCCTCGGGCTCTGGTTTAATTCCTTGGGCTCTGGTTTTCTTCCTCGGCTCTGGTGTTGTTCCTCGGGCTCTGGTGTTTTTCCTAGGGCTCTGGTGTTCTTCCTCCAGCTCTGGTTTTGTTCCTCGGGCTCTGGTTTAGGTCTTCGGGCTCTGATTCTGTTCCTCGGGCTCTGGTTTAATTCCTTGGGCTCTGGTTTTCTTCCTCCAGCTCTGTTTTTTTTCCTCGGGCTCTGGTACTGTTCCACGGGCTCTGGTTTTGTTCCTCGGGCTCTGACTTTCTTCCTCGGGCTCTGGTTTTGTTCCTCGGGCTCTGGTTTTATTCCTTTTTCTCTGGTTTTGTTCCTCGGCCTCTGCTTTTGTTTCTCGGGCTCTGGTTTTTTTCCTTGAGCTCTGGTTTTGTTCCTCGGCCTCTGCTTTTGTTCCTCTGCCCCTGCTTATTTTTCTCGGGATCTGGTTTTATTCCTCGGGCTCTGGTTTATTTCCACGGGCTCTGGTTTTGTTCCTCGGGCTCTGGTTTATTTCCACGGGCTCTGGTTTTGTTCCTCTGGCTCTGATTTAATTCCTCGGGCTCTGCTTTTGTTCCGCGGGCTCTGGTTTTGTTCCTCGGGCTCTAGTTTAATTCCTTGGGCTCTGGTTTTTTTCCTCGGGCTCTGGTTTTTTTCCTCGGGCTCTGGTTTTGTTCCTCGGCCTCTGCTTTTCTTCCTCTGCCCCTGCTTTTTTTTCTCGGCCTCTGGTTTTCTTCCTCGAGCTCTGGTTTTCTTCCTCGGCCTCTGCTTTTCTTCCTCTGCCCCTGCTTTTGTTTCTCGGGATCTGGTTTTCTTCCTCGAGGTCTGGTTTTGTTCCTCGGCCTCTGCTTTCGTTCCTACACCCCTGCTTTTTTTTTTCGGGCTCTGGTTTTCTTCCTCGGGCTCTGGTTTAGTTCCACGGGCTCTGGTTTTGTTCCTCCAGCTCTGGTTTTTCTACACAGGTTCTGGTTTTGTTCCATGGGCTGTGGTTTTGTTCCTCTGGCCCTCCTATTTTTCCTCGGGCTCTGGTTTTTTTCCTCGGGCTCTCGTTTTGTTCCTCGGCTTCTGGTTTTCTTCCTTGGGCTCTGGTTTTCTTTCTCACGCTCTGGTTTTCTTCCTCGGACTCTGGTTTTATTCCTTGGTCTCTGCTTTTGTTTCTCGGCCTCTGCTTTTGTTTCTCGGGCTCTGGTTTTCTTCCTTGAACTCTGTTTTTTTTCCTCGGCCTCTGCTTTTGTTCCTCTGCCCCTGCTTATTTTTCTCGGGATCTGGTTTTATTCCTCGGGCTCTGGTTTATTTCCACGGGCTCTGATTTTGTTCCTCGGGCTCTGGTTTATTTCCACGGGCTCTGGTTTTGTTCCTCTGGCTCTGATTTAATTCCTCGGGCTCTGCTTTTTTTCCGCGGGCTCTGGTTTTGTTCCTCGGGCTCTAGTTTAATTCCTTGGGCTCTGTTTTTTTTCCTCGGGCTCTGGCTTTGTTCCTCGGGCTCTGGTTTTGTTCCTCGGCCTCTGCTTTTCTTCCTCTACCCCTGCTTTTTTTTCTCGGGCTCTGGTTTTCTTCCTCGAGCTCTGGTTTTCTTCCTCGGCCTCTGCTTTTCTTCCTCTGCCCCTGCTTTTGTTTCTCGGGCTCTGGTTTTCTTCCTCGAGCTCTGGTTTTGTTCCTCGGCCTCTGCTTTCGTTCCTATACCCCTGCTTTTTTTTCTCGGTCTCTGGTTTTGTTCCTCGGCCTCTGGTTTAGTTCCACGGGCTCTGGTTCTGTTCCTCGGGCTCTGCTTTTCTTCCTCGGGCTCTGGTTTAGTTCCACGGGCTCTGGTTTTGTTCCTCCAGCTCTGGTTTTTCTACTCGGGCTCTGGTTTTGTTCCATGGGCTCTGCTCTTTTTCCTTGTACACTCCTATTTTTCCCCGGGCTCTGTTTTTTTTCCTTGGCCTCTGATTTTGTTCCTCTGCCCCTGCTTTTTTTTCTCGAGCTCTGGTTTTGTTCCTCAGGCTCTGGTTTAGTTCCATGGGCTCTGCTTCTCTTCCTCGGGCTCTGGTTTAGTTCCACGGGCTCTGGTTTTGTTCCTCCAGCTCTGGTTTTTCTACATGGGTTCTGGTTTTGTTCCATGGGCTGTGGTTTTGTTCCTCTGGCCCTCCTATTTTTCCTCGGGCTCTGATTTTTTTCGTCGGGCTCTCGTTTTGTTCCTCGGGTCCTGGTTTTCTTCCTCGGCCTCTGGTTTTCTTTCTCACGCTCTGGTTTTCTTCCTCGGACTCTGGGTTTGGTCCTCGGACTCTGTTTTAGTTCCATTGGCTCTGGTTTTTTTCCTCAGGATCTGTTTTTTCCCCTCGGCTCTGGTTTTGTTCCTCGGGCTCTGGTTTTTTTTCTCGGGATCTGATTCTGTTCCTCGGGCTATGATTTAATTCCTCGGGCTCTGGTTTTCTTCCTCCAGCTCTGTTTTTTTTCCTCGTGCTCTGGTACTGTTCCACGGGCTCTGGATTTGTTCCTCGGGCTCTGGCTTTCTTCCTCGGGCTCTGGTTTTGTTCCTCGGGCTCTGGTTTAATTCCTTGGTCTCTGGTTTTCTTCCTGGGCTCTGGTGTTGTTCCTCGGGCTCTGGTGTTTTTCCTAGGGCTCTGGTGTTCTTCCTCCAGCTCTAGTTTTTTTCCTCGGGCTCTGGTTTAGTTCCACGGGCTCTGGTTTTGTTCCTCGGTCTCTGGTTTTGTTCTTCGGGATCTGATTCTGTTCCTCGGGCTCTGGTGTAATTCCTCGGGCTCTGGTTTTCTTCCTCCAGCTCTGTTTTTTTTCCTCGGGCTCTGGTACTGTTCCACGGGCTCTGGTTTTGTTCCTCGGGCTCTGACTTTCTTCCTCGGGCTCTGGTTTTGTTCCTCGGGCTCTGGTTTTATTCCTTGGGCTCTGGTTTTGTTCCTCGGCCTCTGCTTTTGTTTCTCGGGCCCTGGTTTTCTTCCTTGAGCTCTGGTTTTGTTCCTCGGCCTCTGCTTATTTTTCTCGGGATCTGGTTTTATTCCTCGGGCTCTGGTTTATTTCCACGGGCTCTGGTTTTGTTCCACGGGCTCTGGTTTTGTTCGTCTGGCTCTGGTTTAATTCCTCGGGCTCTGCTTTTGTTCCGCGGGCTCTGGTTTTGTTCCTCGGGCTCTAGTTTAATGCCTCGGGCTCTGGTTTTGTTCCTCGGCCTCTGCTTTTCTTCCTCTACCCCTGCTTTTTTTTCTCGGGCTCTGGTTTTCTTCCTCAAGCTCTGGTTTTCTTCCTCGGCCTCTGCTTTTCTTCCTCTGCCCCTGCTTTTGTTTCTCGGGCTCTGGTTTTCTTCCTCGAGCTCTGGTTTTGTTCCTCGGCCTCTGCTTTCGTTCCTATACCCCTGTTTTTTTTTTTCGGGCTCTGGTTTTGTTCCTCGGCCTCTGGTTTAGTTCCACGGGCTCTGGTTCTGTTCCTCGGGCTCTGCTTTTCTTCCTCTGGCTCTGGTTTAGTTCCACGGGCTCTGGTTTTGTTCCTCCAGCTGTGGTTTTTCTACTCGGGCTCTGGTTTTGTTCCATGGGCTCTACTCTTTTTCCTTGTACACTCCTATTTTTCCCCAGGCTCTGTTTTTTTCCCTTGGCCTCTGATTTTGTTCCTCTGCCCCTGCTTTTTTTTCTCGAGCTCTGGATTTGTTCCTCGGGCTCTGGTTTAGTTCCACGGGCTCTGGTTTTGTTCCTCCAGCTCTGGTTTTTCTACACGGGTTCTGGTTTTGTTCCATGGGCTGTGGTTTTGTTCCTCTGGCCCTCCTATTTTTCCTCGGGCTCTGGTTTTTTTCCTCGGGCTCTCGTTTTTTTCCTCGGCTTCTGGTTTTCTTCCTTGGGCTCTGGTTTTCTTTCTCACGCTCTGGTTTTCTTCCTCGGACTCTGGTTTTATTCCTTGGTCTCTGGTTTTGTTCCTCGGCCTCTGCTTTTGTTTCTCGGGCTCTGGTTTTCTTCCTTGAACTCTGTTTTTTTTCCTCGGCCTCTGCTTTTGTTCCTCTGCCCCTGCTTATTTTTCTCGGGATCTGGTTTTATTCCTCGGGCTCTGGTTTATTTCCACGGGCTCTGGTTTTGTTCCTCGGGCTCTGGTTTATTTCCACGGGCTCTGGTTTTGTTCCTCTGGCTCTGATTTAATTCCTCGGGCTCTGCTTTTGTTCCGCGGGCTCTGGTTTTGTTCCTCGGGCTCTAGTTTAATTCCTTGTGCTCTGGTTTTTTTCCTCGGGCTCTGGCTTTGTTCCTCGGGCTCTGGTTTTGTTCCTCGGCCTCTGCTTTTCTTCCTCTACCCCTGCTTTTTTTTCTCGGGCTCTGGTTTTCTTCCTCGAGCTCTGGTTTTCTTCCTCGGCCTCTGCTTTTCTTCCTCTGCCCCTGCTTTTGTTTCTCGGGCTCTGGTTTTCTTCCTCGAGCTCTGGTTTTGTTCCTCGGCCTCTGCTTTCGTTCCTATACCCCTGCTTTTTTTTCTCGGGCTCTGGTTTTGTTCCTCGGCCTCTGGTTTAGTTCCACGGGCTCTGGTTCTGTTCCTCGGGCTCTGCTTTTCTTCCTCGGGCTCTGGTTTAGTTCCACGGGCTCTGGTTTTGTTCCTCCAGCTCTGTTTTTTCTACTCGGGCTCTGGTTTTGTTCCTTGGGCTCTGCTCTTTTTCCTTGTACACTCCTATTTTTCCCCGGGCTCTGTTTTTTTTCCTTGGCCTCTGATTTTGTTCCTCTGCCCCTGCTTTTTTTTCTCGAGCTCTGGTTTTGTTCCTCAGGCTCTGGTTTAGTTCCACGGGCTCTGCTTCTCTTCCTCGGGCTCTGGTTTAGTTCCACGGGCTCTGGTTTTGTTCCTCCAGCTCTGGTTTTTCTACATGGGTTCTGGTTTTGTTCCATGGGCTGTGGTTTTGTTCCTCTGGCCCTCCTATTTTTCCTCGGGCTCTGATTTTTTTCGTCGGGCTCTCGTTTTGTTCCTCGGGTCCTGGTTTTCTTCCTCGGCCTCTGGTTTTCTTTCTCACGCTCTGGTTTTCTTCCTCGGACTCTGGGTTTGGTCCTCGGACTCTGTTTTAGTTCCATTGGCTCTGGTTTTTTTCCTCAGGCTCTGTTTTTTCCCCTCGGCTCTGGTTTTGTTCCTCGGGCTCTGGTTTTTTTTCTCGGGATCTGATTCTGTTCCTCGGGCTATGATTTAATTCCTCGGGCTCTGGTTTTCTTCCTTCAGCCCTGTTTTTTTTCCTCGTGCTCTGGTACTGTTCCACGGGCTCTGGATTTGTTCCTCGGGCTCTGGCTTTCTTCCTCGGGCTCTGGTTTTGTTCCTCGGGCTCTGGTTTAATTCCTTGGTCTCTGGTTTTCTTCCTGGGCTCTGGTGTTGTTCCTCGGGCTCTGGTGTTTTTCCTAGGGCTCTGGTGTTCTTCCTCCAGCTCTAGTTTTTTTCCTCGGGCTCTGGTTTAGTTCCACGGGCTCTGGTTTTGTTCCTCGGGCTCTGGTTTAGTTCTTCGGGATCTGATTCTGTTCCTCGGGCTCTGGTGTAATTCCTCGGGCTCTGGTTTTCTTCCTCCAGCTCTGTTTTTTTTCCTCGGGCTCTGGTACTGTTCCACGGGCTCTGGTTTTGTTCCTCGGGCTCTGACTTTCTTCCTCGGGCTCTGGTTTTGTTCCTCGGGCTCTGGTTTTATTCCTTGGGCTCTGGTTTTGTTCCTCGGCCTCTGCTTTTGTTTCTCGGGCCCTGGTTTTCTTCCTTGAGCTCTGGTTTTGTTCCTCGGCCTCTGCTTATTTTTCTCGGGATCTGGTTTTATTCCTCGGGCTCTGGTTTATTTCCACGGGCTCTGGTTTTGTTCCACGGGCTCTGGTTTTGTTCGTCTGGCTCTGGTTTAATTCCTCGGGCTCTGCTTTTGTTCCGCGGGCTCTGGTTTTGTTCCTCGGGCTCTAGTTTAATGCCTCGGGCTCTGGTTTTGTTCCTCGGCCTCTGCTTTTCTTCCTCTACCCCTGCTTTTTTTTCTCGGGCTCTGGTTTTCTTCCTCAAGCTCTGGTTTTCTTCCTCGGCCTCTGCTTTTCTTCCTCTGCCCCTGCTTTTGTTTCTCGGGCTCTGGTTTTCTTCCTCGAGCTCTGTTTTGTTCCTCGGCCTCTGCTTTCGTTCCTATACCCCTGTTTTTTTTTTTCGGGCTCTGGTTTTGTTCCTCGGCCTCTGGTTTAGTTCCACGGGCTCTGGTTCTGTTCCTCGGGCTCTGCTTTTCTTCCTCGGGCTCTGGTTTAGTTCCACGGGCTCTGGTTTTGTTCCTCCAGCTGTGGTTTTTCTACTCGGGCTCTGGTTTTGTTCCATGGGCTCTGCTCTTTTTCCTTGTACACTCCTACTTTTCCCCAGGCTCTGTTTTTTTCCCTTGGCCTCTGATTTTGTTCCTCTGCCCCTGCTTTTTTTTCTCGAGCTCTGGATTTGTTCCTCGGGCTCTGGTTTAGTTCCACGGGCTCTGGTTTTGTTCCTCCAGCTCTGGTTTTTCTACACGGGTTCTGGTTTTGTTCCATGGGCTGTGGTTTTGTTCCTCTGGCCCTCCTATTTTTCCTCGGGCTCTGGTTTTTTTCCTCGGGCTCTCGTTTTTTTCCTCGGCTTCTGGTTTTCTTCCTTGGGCTGTGGTTTTCTTTCTCACGCTCTGGTTTTCTTCCTCGGACTCTGGTTTTATTCCTTGGTCTCTGGTTTTGTTCCTCGGCCTCTGCTTTTGTTTCTCGGGCTCTGGTTTTCTTCCTTGAACTCTGTTTTTTTTCCTCGGCCTCTGCTTTTGTTCCTCTGCCCCTGCTTATTTTTCTCGGGATCTGGTTTTATTCCTCGGGCTCTGGTTTATTTCCACGGGCTCTGGTTTTGTTCCTCGGGCTCTGGTTTATTTCCACGGGCTCTGGTTTTGTTCCTCTGGCTCTGATTTAATTCCTCGGGCTCTGCTTTTGTTCCGCGGGCTCTGGTTTTGTTCCTCGGGCTCTAGTTTAATTCCTTGTGCTCTGGTTTTTTTCCTCGGGCTCTGGCTTTGTTCCTCGGGCTCTGGTTTTGTTCCTCGGCCTCTGCTTTTCTTCCTCTACCCCTGCTTTTTTTTCTCGGGCTCTGGTTTTCTTCCTGGAGCTCTGGTTTTCTTCCTCGGCCTCTGCTTTTCTTCCTCTGCCCCTGCTTTTGTTTCTCGGGCTCTGGTTTTCTTCCTCGAGCTCTGGTTTTGTTCCTCGGCCTCTGCTTTCGTTCCTATACCCCTGCTTTTTTTTCTCGGGCTCTGGTTTTGTTCCTCGGCCTCTGGTTTAGTTCCACGGGCTCTGGTTCTGTTCCTCGGGCTCTGCTTTTCTTCCTCGGGCTCTGGTTTAGTTCCACGGGCTCTGGTTTTGTTCCTCCAGCTCTGTTTTTTCTACTCGGGCTCTGGTTTTGTTCCATGGGCTCTGCTCTTTTTCCTTGTACACTCCTATTTTTCCCCGGGCTCTGTTTTTTTTCCTTGGCCTCTGATTTTGTTCCTCTGCCCCTGCTTTTTTTTCTCGAGCTCTGGTTTTGTTCCTCAGGCTCTGGTTTAGTTCCACGGGCTCTGCTTCTCTTCCTCGGGCTCTGGTTTAGTTCCACGGGCTCTGGTTTTGTTCCTCCAGCTCTGGTTTTTCTACATGGGTTCTGGTTTTGTTCCATGGGCTGTGGTTTTGTTCCTCTGGCCCTCCTATTTTTCCTCGGGCTCTGATTTTTTTCGTCGGGCTCTCGTTTTGTTCCTCGGGTCCTGGTTTTCTTCCTCGGCCTCTGGTTTTCTTTCTCACGCTCTGGTTTTCTTCCTCGGACTCTGGGTTTGGTCCTCGGACTCTGTTTTAGTTCCATTGGCTCTGGTTTTTTTCCTCAGGCTCTGTTTTTTCCCCTCGGCTCTGGTTTTGTTCCTCGGGCTCTGGTTTTTTTTCTCGGGATCTGATTCTGTTCCTCGGGCTATGATTTAATTCCTCGGGCTCTGGTTTTCTTCCTTCAGCCCTGTTTTTTTTCCTCGTGCTCTGGTACTGTTCCACGGGCTCTGGATTTGTTCCTCGGGCTCTGGCTTTCTTCCTCAGGCTCTGGTTTTGTTCCTCGGGCTCTGGTTTAATTCCTTGGTCTCTGGTTTTCTTCCTGGGCTCTGGTGTTGTTCCTCGGGCTCTGGTGTTTTTCCTAGGGCTCTGGTGTTCTTCCTCCAGCTCTAGTTTTTTTCCTCGGGCTCTGGTTTAGTTCCACGGGCTCTGGTTTTGTTCCTCGGGCTCTGGTTTAGTTCTTCAGGATCTGATTCTGTTCCTCGGGCTCTGGTGTAATTCCTCGGGCTCTGGTTTTCTTCCTCCAGCTCTGTTTTTTTTCCTCGGGCTCTGGTACTGTTCCACGGGCTCTGGTTTTGTTCCTCGGGCTCTGACTTTCTTCCTCGGGCTCTGGTTTTGTTCCTCGGGCTCTGGTTTTATTCCTTGGGCTCTGGTTTTGTTCCTCGGCCTCTGCTTTTGTTTCTCGGGCCCTGGTTTTCTTCCTTGAGCTCTGGTTTTGTTCCTCGGCCTCTGCTTATTTTTCTCGGGATCTGGTTTTATTCCTCGGGCTCTGGTTTATTTCCACGGGCTCTGGTTTTGTTCCACGGGCTCTGGTTTTGTTCGTCTGGCTCTGGTTTAATTCCTCGGGCTCTGCTTTTGTTCCGCGGGCTCTGGTTTTGTTCCTCGGGCTCTAGTTTAATGCCTCGGGCTCTGGTTTTGTTCCTCGGCCTCTGCTTTTCTTCCTCTACCCCTGCTTTTTTTTCTCGGGCTCTGGTTTTCTTCCTCAAGCTCTGGTTTTCTTCCTCGGCCTCTGCTTTTCTTCCTCTGCCCCTGCTTTTTTTTCTCGGGCTCTGGTTTTCTTCCTCAAGCTCTGGTTTTCTTCCTCGGCCTCTGCTTTTCTTCCTCTGCCCCTGCTTTTGTTTCTCGGGCTCTGGTTTTCTTCCTCGAGCTCTGTTTTGTTCCTCGGCCTCTGCTTTCGTTCCTATACCCCTGTTTTTTTTTTTCGGGCTCTGGTTTTGTTCCTCGGGCTCTGGTTTAGTTCCACGGGCTCTGGTTCTGTTCCTCGGGCTCTGCTTTTCTTCCTCGGGCTCTGGTTTAGTTCCACGGGCTCTGGTTTTGTTCCTCCAGCTGTGGTTTTTCTACTCGGGCTCTGGTTTTGTTCCATGGGCTCTGCTCTTTTTCCTTGTACACTCCTACTTTTCCCCAGGCTCTGTTTTTTTCCCTTGGCCTCTGATTTTGTTCCTCTGCCCCTGCTTTTTTTTCTCGAGCTCTGGATTTGTTCCTCGGGCTCTGGTTTAGTTCCACGGGCTCTGGTTTTGTTCCTCCAGCTCTGGTTTTTCTACACGGGTTCTGGTTTTGTTCCATGGGCTGTGGTTTTGTTCCTCTGGCCCTCCTATTTTTCCTCGGGCTCTGGTTTTTTTCCTCGGGCTCTCGTTTTTTTCCTCGGCTTCTGGTTTTCTTCCTTGGGCTGTGGTTTTCTTTCTCACGCTCTGGTTTTCTTCCTCGGACTCTGGTTTTATTCCTTGGTCTCTGGTTTTGTTCCTCGGCCTCTGCTTTTGTTTCTCGGGCTCTGGTTTTCTTCCTTGAACTCTGGTTTTTTTCCTCGGCCTCTGCTTTTGTTCCTCTGCCCCTGCTTATTTTTCTCGGGATCTGGTTTTATTCCTCGGGCTCTGGTTTATTTCCACGGGCTCTGGTTTTGTTCCTCGGGCTCTGGTTTAGTTCCACGGGCTCTGGTTTTGTTCCTCTGGCTCTGATTTAATTCCTCGGGCTCTGCTTTTGTTCCGCGGGCTCTGGTTTTGTTCCTCGGGCTCTAGTTTAATTCCTTGTGCTCTGGTTTTTTTCCTCGGGCTCTGGCTTTGTTCCTCGGGCTCTGGTTTTGTTCCTCGGCCTCTGCTTTTCTTCCTCTACCCCTGCTTTTTTTTCTCGGGCTCTGGTTTTCTTCCTGGAGCTCTGGTTTTCTTCCTCGGCCTCTGCTTTTCTTCCTCTGCCCCTGCTTTTGTTTCTCGGGCTCTGGTTTTCTTCCTCGAGCTCTGGTTTTGTTCCTCGGCCTCTGCTTTCGTTCCTATACCCCTGCTTTTTTTTCTCGGGCTCTGGTTTTGTTCCTCGGCCTCTGGTTTAGTTCCACGGGCTCTGGTTCTGTTCCTCGGGCTCTGCTTTTCTTCCTCGGGCTCTGGTTTAGTTCCACGGGCTCTGGTTTTGTTCCTCCAGCTCTGTTTTTTCTACTCGGGCTCTGGTTTTGTTCCATGGGCTCTGCTCTTTTTCCTTGTACACTCCTATTTTTCCCCGGGCTCTGTTTTTTTTCCTTGGCCTCTGATTTTGTTCCTCTGCCCCTGCTTTTTTTTCTCGAGCTCTGGTTTTGTTCCTCAGGCTCTGGTTTAGTTCCACGGGCTCTGCTTCTCTTCCTCGGGCTCTGGTTTAGTTCCACGGGCTCTGGTTTTGTTCCTCCAGCTCTGGTTTTTCTACATGGGTTCTGGTTTTGTTCCATGGGCTGTGGTTTTGTTCCTCTGGCCCTCCTATTTTTCCTCGGGCTCTGATTTTTTTCGTCGGGCTCTCGTTTTGTTCCTCGGGTCCTGGTTTTCTTCCTCGGCCTCTGGTTTTCTTTCTCACGCTCTGGTTTTCTTCCTCGGACTCTGGGTTTGGTCCTCGGACTCTGTTTTAGTTCCATTGGCTCTGGTTTTTTTCCTCAGGCTCTGTTTTTTCCCCTCGGCTCTGGTTTTGTTCCTCGGGCTCTGGTTTTTTTTCTCGGGATCTGATTCTGTTCCTCGGGCTATGATTTAATTCCTCGGGCTCTGGTTTTCTTCCTTCAGCCCTGTTTTTTTTCCTCGTGCTCTGGTACTGTTCCACGGGCTCTGGATTTGTTCCTCGGGCTCTGGCTTTCTTCCTCGGGCTCTGGTTTTGTTCCTCGGGCTCTGGTTTAATTCCTTGGTCTCTGGTTTTCTTCCTGGGCTCTGGTGTTGTTCCTCGGGCTCTGGTGTTTTTCCTAGGGCTCTGGTGTTCTTCCTCCAGCTCTAGTTTTTTTCCTCGGGCTCTGGTTTAGTTCCACGGGCTCTGGTTTTGTTCCTCGGGCTCTGGTTTAGTTTTTCGGGATCTGATTCTGTTCCTCGGGCTCTGGTGTAATTCCTCGGGCTCTGGTTTTCTTCCTCCAGCTCTGTTTTTTTTCCTCGGGCTCTGGTACTGTTCCACGGGCTCTGGTTTTGTTCCTCGGGCTCTGACTTTCTTCCTCGGGCTCTGGTTTTGTTCCTCGGTATCTGGTTTTATTCCTTGGGCTCTGGTTTTGTTCCTCGGCCTCTGCTTTTGTTTCTCGGGCCCTGGTTTTCTTCCTTGAGCTCTGGTTTTGTTCCTCGGCCTCTGCTTATTTTTCTCGGGATCTGGTTTTATTCCTCGGGCTCTGGTTTATTTCCACGGGCTCTGGTTTTGTTCCACGGGCTCTGGTTTTGTTCGTCTGGCTCTGGTTTAATTCCTCGGGCTCTGCTTTTGTTCCGCGGGCTCTGGTTTTGTTCCTCGGGCTCTAGTTTAATGCCTCGGGCTCTGGTTTTGTTCCTCGGCCTCTGCTTTTCTTCCTCTACCCCTGCTTTTTTTTCTCGGGCTCTGGTTTTCTTCCTCAAGCTCTGGTTTTCTTCCTCGGGCTCTGCTTTTCTTCCTCTGCCCCTGCTTTTGTTTCTCGGGCTCTGGTTTTCTTCCTCGAGCTCTGTTTTGTTCCTCGGCCTCTGCTTTCGTTCCTATACCCCTGTTTTTTTTTTTCGGGCTCTGGTTTTGTTCCTCGGGCTCTGGTTTAGTTCCACGGGCTCTGGTTCTGTTCCTCGGGCTCTGCTTTTCTTCCTCGGGCTCTGGTTTAGTTCCACGGGCTCTGGTTTTGTTCCTCCAGCTGTGGTTTTTCTACTCGGGCTCTGGTTTTGTTCCATGGGCTCTGCTCTTTTTCCTTGTACACTCCTATTTTTCCCCAGGCTCTGTTTTTTTCCCTTGGCCTCTGATTTTGTTCCTCTGCCCCTGCTTTTTTTTCTCGAGCTCTGGATTTGTTCCTCGGGCTCTGGTTTAGTTCCACGGGCTCTGGTTTTGTTCCTCCAGCTCTGGTTTTTCTACACGGGTTCTGGTTTTGTTCCATGGGCTGTGGTTTTGTTCCTCTGGCCCTCCTATTTTTCCTCGGGCTCTGGTTTTTTTCCTCGGGCTCTCGTTTTTTTCCTCGGCTTCTGGTTTTCTTCCTTGGGCTCTGGTTTTCTTTCTCACGCTCTGGTTTTCTTCCTCGGACTCTGGTTTTATTCCTTGGTCTCTGGTTTTGTTCCTCGGCCTCTGCTTTTGTTTCTCGGGCTCTGGTTTTCTTCCTTGAACTCTGGTTTTTTTCCTTGGCCTCTGCTTTTGTTCCTCTGCCCCTGCTTATTTTTCTCGGGATCTGGTTTTATTCCTCGGGCTCTGGTTTATTTCCACGGGCTCTGGTTTTGTTCCTCGGGCTCTGGTTTAGTTCCACGGGCTCTGGTTTTGTTCCTCTGGCTCTGATTTAATTCCTCGGGCTCTGCTTTTGTTCCGCGGGCTCTGGTTTTGTTCCTCGGGCTCTAGTTTAATTCCTTGTGCTCTGGTTTTTTTCCTCGGGCTCTGGCTTTGTTCCTCGGGCTCTGGTTTTGTTCCTCGGCCTCTGCTTTTCTTCCTCTACCCCTGCTTTTTTTTCTCGGGCTCTGGTTTTCTTCCTGGAGCTCTGGTTTTCTTCCTCGGCCTCTGCTTTTCTTCCTCTGCCCCTGCTTTTGTTTCTCGGGCTCTGGTTTTCTTCCTCGAGCTCTGGTTTTGTTCCTCGGCCTCTGCTTTCGTTCCTATACCCCTGCTTTTTTTTCTCGGTCTCTGGTTTTGTTCCTCGGCCTCTGGTTTAGTTCCACGGGCTCTGGTTCTGTTCCTCGGGCTCTGCTTTTCTTCCTCGGGCTCTGGTTTAGTTCCACGGGCTCTGGTTTTGTTCCTCCAGCTGTGGTTTTTCTACTCGGGCTCTGGTTTTGTTCCATGGGCTCTGCTCTTTTTCCTTGTACACTCCTATTTTTCCCCGGGCTCTGTTTTTTTTCCTTGGCCTCTGATTTTGTTCCTCTGCCCCTGCTTTTTTTTCTCGAGCTCTGGTTTTGTTCCTCGGGCTCTGGTTTAGTTCCACGGGCTCTGCTTCTCTTCCTCGGGCTCTGGTTTAGTTCCACGGGCTCTGGTTTTGTTCCTCCAGCTCTGGTTTTTCTACATGGGTTCTGGTTTTGTTCCATGGGCTGTGGTTTTGTTCCTCTGGCCCTCCTATTTTTCCTCGGGCTCTGATTTTTTTCGTCGGGCTCTCGTTTTGTTCCTCGGGTCCTGGTTTTCTTCCTCGGCCTCTGGTTTTCTTTCTCACGCTCTGGTTTTCTTCCTCGGACTCTGGGTTTTGTCCTCGGACTCTGTTTTAGTTCCATTGGCTCTGGTTTTTTTCCTCAGGCTCTGTTTTTTCCCCTCGGCTCTGGTTTTGTTCCTCGGGCTCTGGTTTTTTTTCTCGGGATCTGATTCTGTTCCTCGGGCTATGATTTAATTCCTCGGGCTCTGGTTTTCTTCCTCCAGCTCTATTTTTTTTCCTCGTGCTCTGGTACTGTTCCACGGGCTCTGGATTTGTTCCTCGGGCTCTGGCTTTCTTCCTCGGGCTCTGGTTTTGTTCCTCGGGCTCTGGTTTTATTCCTTGGGCTCTGGTTTTGTTCCTCGGGCTCTGGTTCTGTTCCTCGGGCTCTGGTTTTATTCCATGGGCTCTGGTTTTGTTCCTCGGCCTCTGCTTTTCTGCCTCTGCCCCTGCTTTTGTTTCTCGGGCTCTGGTTTACTTCCTCGAGCTCTGGTTTTGTTCCTCCGCCTCTGCTTTCGTTCCTATACCCCTGCTTTTTTTTCTCGGGCTCTGGTTTTGTTCCTCGGCCACTGGTTTAGTTCCACGGGCTCTTTTTCTGTTCCACGGGCGCTGGTTTTCTTCCACGGGCTCTGGTTTTCTTCCTCGGGCTCTGGTTTTCTTCCTCGGCCTCTGCTTTTGTTTCTCGGGCTCTGGTTTTCTTCCTCGAGCTCTGGTTCAATTCCTTGGGCTCTGTTTTTGTTCCTCGGGTTCTGGTGTTGTTCCTCGGGCTCTGGTTTTCTTCTTCCAGCTCTTTTTTTTTTCCTCGGGCTCTGGTTTTGTTCCTTGAGCTGTGGTTTTGCTCCTCTAGCTCTGGTTGTCTTCCTCGGGCTCTGGTTTTCTTCCTCGGGCTCTGGTTTTCTTCCTCGACGGCTGGTTTTGTTCCCCGGGCTCTGATTTTGTTCTTCCAGCTCTGCTTTAGCTCCTCAGCCTCTGGTTTGGGTCCATGCGCCTCGTTTTGTTCCTCGGGCCCACCATTTCTTCCTCGGTCTCTGGTTTTGTTCCTCGGGTTCTGGTTTTCTTCCTTGGGCTCTGGTTTAATTTCTTGGGTTCTGGTTTTGTTCCTCGAGCTCTGATTTAGTTCCATTGGCTCTGGTTTTGTTCCTCAGGCTCTGTTTTTTTTCCTCGGGCTCTGGTTTTGTTCCTCGGACCCTAGTATAATTCCACGGGCTCTGGTTTTGTTCCTTGGGGCTTCCTTTTGTTCTTCGCGATCTGGTTTTGTTCCTCAGGCTCTGTTTTTTTTGCTCGGGCTCTGGTTTTGTTCCTCGGGATCTGGTTTAATTCCTTGGGCTCTGGTTTTGTTCCTCGGGCTACGGTTTAATTCCTCGGGCTCTGGTTTTCTTCCTCCAGCTCTGTTTTTTTTCCTCGGGCTCTGGTACTGTTCCACGGGCTCTGGTTTTGTTCCTCGGCCTCTGCTTTCGTTCCTATACCCATGCTTTTTTTTCTCGGGCTCTGGTTTTATTCCTTGGGCTCTGGTTTAGTTCCACGGGCTCTTGGTCTGTTCCTCGGGCTCTGCTTTTCTTCCTCGGGCTCTGGTTTAGTTCCACGGGCTCTGGTTTTGTTCCTCCAGCTCTGGTTTTTCTACTCGGGCTCTGGTTTTGTTCCATGGGCTCTGCTTTTTTTCCTCGTACACTCCTATTTTTCCTCGGTCTCTGGTTTTGTTCCTCGGCCTCTGCTTTTGTTCCTCTGCCGCTGCTTTTTTTTCTCGAGCTCTGGTTTTGTTCCTCGGCCACTGGTTTCGTTCCACGGGCTCTGCTTGTCTTCCTCGGGCTCTGGTTTTGTTCCTCGGGCTCTAGTTTAATTCCTTGGGCTCTGGTTTTGTTCCTCGGGCTCTGGCTTTGTTCCTCGGGCTCTGGTTTTGTTCCTCGGCCTCTGCTTTTCTTCCTCTGCCCCTGCTTTTGTTTCTCGGGCTCTGGTTTTCTTCCTCGAGCTCTGGTTTTCTTCCTCGGGCTCTGCTTTTCTTCCTCTGCCGCTCCTTTTGTTTCTCGGGCTCTGGTTTTCTTCCTCCAGCTCTGGTTTTGTTCCTCGGGCTCTGGTTTTATTCCTTGGGCTCTGGTTTTGTTCCTCGGCCTCTGCTTTTCTTCCTCTGCCCCTGCTTTTGTTCCTCGGGCTCTGGTTTAGTTCCACGGGCTCTGGTTTTCTTCCTGGGCTCTGGTGTTGTTCCTCGGGCTCTGGTGTTTTTCCTAGGGCTCTGGTGTTCTTCCTCCAGCTCTAGTTTTTTTCCTCGGGCTCTGGTTTAGTTCCACGGGCTCTGGTTTTGTTCCTCGGGCTCTGGTTTAGTTCTTCGGGATCTGATTCTGTTCCTCGGGCTCTGGTGTAATTCCTCGGGCTCTGGTTTTCTTCCTCCAGCTCTGTTTTTTTTCCTCGGGCTCTGGTACTGTTCCACGGGCTCTGGTTTTGTTCCTCGGGCTCTGACTTTCTTCCTCGGGCTCTGGTTTTGTTCCTCGGGCTCTGGTTTTATTCCTTGGGCTCTGGTTTTGTTCCTCGGCCTCTGCTTTTGTTTCTCGGGCCCTGGTTTTCTTCCTTGAACTCTGGTTTTGTTCCTCGGCCTCTGCTTATTTTTCTCGGGATCTGGTTTTATTCCTCGGGCTCTGGTTTATTTCCACGGGCTCTGGTTTTGTTCCTCGGACTCTGGTTTAGTTCCACGGGCTCTGGTTTTGTTCGTCTGTCTCTGGTTTAATTCCTCGGGCTCTGGTTTTGTTCCTTGGGTTCTGGTTTTGTTCCTCGGCCTCTGCTTTTCTTCCTCTACCCCTGCTTTTTTTTCTCGGGCTCTGGTTTTCTTCCTCGAGCTCTGGTTTTCTTCCGCGGCCTCTGCTTTTCTTCCTCTGCCCCTGCTTTTGTTTCTCGGGCTCTGGTTTTCTTCCTCGAGCTCTGGTTTTGTTCCTCGGCCTCTGCTTTCGTTCCTATACCCCTGCTTTTTTTTCTCGGTCTCTGGTTTTGTTCCTCGGCCTCTGGTTTAGTTCCACGGGCTCTGGTTCTGTTCCTCGGGCTCTGCTTTTCTTCCTCGGGCTCTGGTTTAGTTCCACGGGCTCTGGCTTTGTTCCTCCAGCTCTGGTTTTTCTACTCGGGCTCTGGTTTTGTTCCATGGGCTCTGCTTTTTTTCCTCGTACACTCCTATTTTTCCTCGGTCTCTGGTTTTGTTCCTCGGCCTCTGCTTTTGTTCCTCTGCCGCTGCTTTTTTTTCTCGAGCTCTGGTTTTGTTCCTCGGCCACTGGTTTCGTTCCACGGGCTCTGCTTGTCTTCCTCGGGCTCTGGTTTTGTTCCTCGGGCTCTAGTTTAATTCCTTGGGCTCTGGTTTTGTTCCTCGGGCTCTGGCTTTGTTCCTCGGGCTCTGGTTTTGTTCCTCGGCCTCTGCTTTTCTTCCTCTGCCCCTGCTTTTGTTTCTCGGGCTCTGGTTTTCTTCCTCGAGCTCTGGTTTTCTTCCTCGGGCTCTGCTTTTCTTCCTCCAGCTCTGGTTTTGTTCCTCGGGCTCTGGTTTTATTCCTTGGGCTCTGGTTTTGTTCCTCGGCCTCTGCTTTTCTTCCTCTGCCCCTGCTTTTGTTCCTCGGGCTCTGGTTTAATTCCTTGGGCTCTGGTTTTCTTCCTGGGCTCTGGTGTTGTTCCTCGGGCTCTGGTGTTTTTCCTAGGGCTCTGGTGTTCTTCCTCCAGCTCTAGTTTTTTTCCTCGGGCTCTGGTTTAGTTCCACGGGCTCTGGTTTTGTTCCTCGGGCTCTGGTTTAGTTCTTCGGGATCTGATTCTGTTCCTCGGGCTCTGGTGTAATTCCTCGGGCTCTGGTTTTCTTCCTCCAGCTCTGTTTTTTTTCCTCGGGCTCTGGTACTGTTCCACGGGCTCTGGTTTTGTTCCTCGGGCTCTGACTTTCTTCCTCGGGCTCTGGTTTTTTTCCTCGGGCTCTGGTTTTATTCCTTGGGCTCTGGTTTTGTTCCTCGGCCTCTGCTTTTGTTTCTCGGGCCCTGGTTTTCTTCCTTGAGCTCTGGTTTTGTTCCTCGGCCTCTGCTTATTTTTCTCGGGATCTGGTTTTATTCCTCGGGCTCTGGTTTATTTCCACGGGCTCTGGTTTTGTTCCTCGGGCTCTGGTTTAGTTCCATGGGCTCTGGTTTTGTTCGTCTGGCTCTGGTTTAATTCCTCGGGCTCTGCTTTTGTTCCGCGGGCTCTGGTTTTGTTCCTCAGGCTCTAGTTTAATGCCTCGGGCTCTGGTTTTGTTCCTCGGGCTCTGGTTTTGTTCCTCGGGCTCTGCTTTTCTTCCTCTACCCCTGCTTTTTTTTCTCGGGCTCTGGTTTTCTTCCTCAAGCTCTGGTTTTCTTCCTCGGCCTCTGCTTTTCTTCCTCTGCCCCTGCTTTTGTTTCTCGGGCTCTGGTTTTCTTCCTCGAGCTCTGGTTTTGTTCCTCGGCCTCTGCTTTCGTTCCTATACCCCTGCTTTTTTTTCTCGGGCTCTGGTTTTGTTCCTCGGCCTCTGGTTTAGTTCCACGGGCTCTGGTTCTGTTCCTCGGGCTCTGCTTTTCTTCCTCGGGCTCTGGTTTAGTTCCACGGGCTCTGGTTTTGTTCCTCCAGCTCTGTTTTTTCTACTCGGGCTCTGGTTTTTTTCCATGGGCTCTGCTCTTTTTCCTTGTACACTCCTATTTTTCCCCGGGCTCTTTTTTTTTCCCTTGGCCTCTGATTTTGTTCCTCTGCCGCTGCTTTTTTTTCTCGAGCTCTGGATTTGTTCCTCGGGCTCTGGTTTAGTTCCACGGGCTCTGGTTTTGTTCCTCCAGCTCTGGTTTTTCTACACGGGTTCTGGTTTTGTTCCATGGGCTGTGGTTTTGTTCCTCTGGCCCTCCTATTTTTCCTCGGGCTCTGGTTTTTTTCCTCGGGCTCTCGTTTTGTTCCTCGGCTTCTGGTTTTCTTCCTTGGGCTGTGGTTTTCTTTCTCACGCTCTGGTTTTCTTCCTCGGACTCTGGTTTTATTCCTTGGTCTCTGGTTTTGTTCCTCGGCCTCTGCTTTTGTTTCTCGGGCTCTGGTTTTCTTCCTTGAACTCTGGTTTTTTTCCTCGGCCTCTGCTTTTGTTCCTCTGCCCCTGCTTATTTTTCTCGGGATCTGGTTTTATTCCTCGGGCTCTGGTTTATTTCCACGGGCTCTGGTTTTGTTCCTCGGGCTCTGGTTTATTTCCACGGGCTCTGGTTTTGTTCCTCGGGCTCTGGCTTTGTTCCTCGGGCTCTGGTTTTGTTCCTCGGCCTCTGCTTTTCTTCCTCTACCCCTGCTTTTTTTTCTCGGGCTCTGGTTTTCTTCCTCGAGCTCTGGTTTTCTTCCTCGGGCTCTGCTTTTCTTCCTCTGCCCCTGCTTTTGTTTCTCGGGCTCTGGTTTTCTTCCTCGAGCTCTGGTTTTGTTCCTCGGCCTCTGGTTTAGTTCCACGGGCTCTGGTTCTGTTCCTCGGGCTCTGCTTCTCTTCCTCGGCCTCTGGTTTAGTTCCACGGGCTCTGGTTTTGTTCCTCCAGCTCTGGTTTTTCTACTCGGGCTCTGGTTTTGTTCCATGGGCTGTGGTTTTGTTCCTCTGGCCCTCCTATTTTTCCTCGGGCTCTGATTTTTTTCGTCGGGCTCTCGTTTTGTTCCTCGGGTCCTGGTTTTCTTCCTCGGCCTCTGGTTTTCTTTCTCACGCTCTGGTTTTCTTCCTCGGACTCTGGGTTTGGTCCTCGGACTCTGTTTTAGTTCCATTGGCTCTGGTTTTTTTCCTCAGGCTCTGTTTTTTCCCCTCGGCCCTGGTTTTGTTCCTTGGGCTCTGGTTTTTTTTCTCGGGATCTGATTCTGTTCCTCGGGCTATGATTTAATTCCTCGGGCTCTGGTTTTCTTCCTCCAGCTCTGTTTTTTTTCCTCGTGCTCTGGTACTGTTCCACGGGCTCTGGATTTGTTCCTCGGGCTCTGCTTGTCTTCCTCGGGCTCTGGTTTTGTTCCTCGGGCTCTAGTTTAATTCCTTGGGCTCTGGTTTTGTTCCTCGGGCTCTGGCTTTGTTCCTCGGGCTCTGGTTTTGTTCCTCGGCCTCTGCTTTTCTTCCTCTGCCCCTGC
Source organism: Calonectris borealis (assembly GCF_964195595.1). NCBI lineage: Eukaryota > Metazoa > Chordata > Aves > Procellariiformes > Procellariidae > Calonectris > Calonectris borealis. Next base: position 40,443 of record NW_027441648.1, read on the forward strand.
TTTTGTTTCTCGGGCTCTGGTTTTCTTCCTCGAGCTCTGGTTTTCTTCCTCGGGCTCTGCTTTTCTTCCTCTGCCGCTCCTTTTGTTTCTCGGGCTCTGGTTTTCTTCCTCCAGCTCTGGTTTTGTTCCTCGGGCTCTGGTTTTATTCCTTGGGCTCTGGTTTTGTTCCTCGGCCTCTGCTTTTCTTCCTCTGCCCCTGCTTTTGTTCCTCGGGCTCTGGTTTAATTCCTTGGGCTCTGGTTTTCTTCCTGGGCTCTGATGTTGTTCCTCAGACTCTGGTGTTTTTCCTAGGGCTCTGGTGTTCTTCCTCCAGCTCTAGTTTTTTTCCTCGGGCTCTGGTTTAGTTCCACGGGCTCTGGTTTTGTTCCTCGGGCTCTGGTTTAGTTCTTCGGGATCTGATTCTGTTCCTCGGGCTCTGGTGTAATTCCTCGGGCTCTGGTTTTCTTCCTCCAGCTCTGTTTTTTTTCCTCGGGCTCTGGTACTGTTCCACGGGCTCTGGTTTTGTTCCTCGGGCTCTGACTTTCTTCCTCGGGCTCTGGTTTTTTTCCTCGGGCTCTGGTTTTATTCCTTGGGCTCTGGTTTTGTTCCTCGGCCTCTGCTTTTGTTTCTCGGGCCCTGGTTTTCTTCCTTGAGCTCTGGTTTTGTTCCTCGGCCTCTGCTTATTTTTCTCGGGATCTGGTTTTATTCCTCGGGCTCTGGTTTATTTCCACGGGCTCTGGTTTTGTTCCTCGGGCTCTGGTTTAGTTCCATGGGCTCTGGTTTTGTTCGTCTGGCTCTGGTTTAATTCCTCGGGCTCTGCTTTTGTTCCGCGGGCTCTGGTTTTGTTCCTCAGGCTCTAGTTTAATGCCTCGGGCTCTGGTTTTGTTCCTCGGGCTCTGGTTTTGTTCCTCGGGCTCTGCTTTTCTTCCTCTACCCCTGCTTTTTTTTCTCGGGCTCTGGTTTTCTTCCTCAAGCTCTGGTTTTCTTCCTCGGCCTCTGCTTTTCTTCCTCTGCCCCTGCTTTTGTTTCTCGGGCTCTGGTTTTCTTCCTCGAGCTCTGGTTTTGTTCCTCGGCCTCTGCTTTCGTTCCTATACCCCTGCTTTTTTTTCTCGGGCTCTGGTTTTGTTCCTCGGCCTCTGGTTTAGTTCCACGGGCTCTGGTTCTGTTCCTCGGGCTCTGCTTTTCTTCCTCGGGCTCTGGTTTAGTTCCACGGGCTCTGGTTTTGTTCCTCCAGCTCTGTTTTTTCTACTCGGGCTCTGGTTTTGTTCCATGGGCTCTGCTCTTTTTCCTTGTACACTCCTATTTTTCCCCGGGCTCTTTTTTTTTCCCTTGGCCTCTGATTTTGTTCCTCTGCCGCTGCTTTTTTTTCTCGAGCTCTGGATTTGTTCCTCGGGCTCTGGTTTAGTTCCACGGGCTCTGGTTTTGTTCCTCCAGCTCTGGTTTTTCTACACGGGTTCTGGTTTTGTTCCATGGGCTGTGGTTTTGTTCCTCTGGCCCTCCTATTTTTCCTCGGGCTCTGGTTTTTTTCCTCGGGCTCTCGTTTTGTTCCTCGGCTTCTGGTTTTCTTCCTTGGGCTGTGGTTTTCTTTCTCACGCTCTGGTTTTCTTCCTCGGACTCTGGTTTTATTCCTTGGTCTCTGGTTTTGTTCCTCGGCCTCTGCTTTTGTTTCTCGGGCTCTGGTTTTCTTCCTTGAACTCTGGTTTTTTTCCTCGGCCTCTGCTTTTGTTCCTCTGCCCCTGCTTATTTTTCTCGGGATCTGGTTTTATTCCTCGGGCTCTGGTTTATTTCCACGGGCTCTGGTTTTGTTCCTCGGGCTCTGGTTTATTTCCACGGGCTCTGGTTTTGTTCCTCGGGCTCTGGCTTTGTTCCTCGGGCTCTGGTTTTGTTCCTCGGCCTCTGCTTTTCTTCCTCTACCCCTGCTTTTTTTTCTCGGGCTCTGGTTTTCTTCCTCGAGCTCTGGTTTTCTTCCTCGGGCTCTGCTTTTCTTCCTCTGCCCCTGCTTTTGTTTCTCGGGCTCTGGTTTTCTTCCTCGAGCTCTGGTTTTGTTCCTCGGCCTCTGCTTTCGTTCCTATACCCCTGCTTTTTTTTCTCGGGCTCTGGTTTTGTTCCTCGGCCTCTGGTTTAGTTCCACGGGCTCTGGTTCTGTTCCTCGGGCTCTGCTTCTCTTCCTCGGGCTCTGGTTTAGTTCCACGGGCTCTGGTTTTGTTCCTCCAGCTCTGGTTTTTCTACTCGGGCTCTGGTTTTGTTCCATGGGCTGTGGTTTTGTTCCTCTGGCCCTCCTATTTTTCCTCGGGCTCTGATTTTTTTCGTCGGGCTCTCGTTTTGTTCCTCGGGTCCTGGTTTTCTTCCTCGGCCTCTGGTTTTCTTTCTCACGCTCTGGTTTTCTTCCTCGGACTCTGGGTTTGGTCCTCGGACTCTGTTTTAGTTCCATTGGCTCTGGTTTTTTTCCTCAGGCTCTGTTTTTTCCCCTCGGCCCTGGTTTTGTTCCTCGGGCTCTGGTTTTTTTTCTCGGGATCTGATTCTGTTCCTCGGGCTATGATTTAATTCCTCGGGCTCTGGTTTTCTTCCTCCAGCTCTGTTTTTTTTCCTCGTGCTCTGGTACTGTTCCACGGGCTCTGGATTTGTTCCTCGGGCTCTGGCTTTCTTCCTCGGGCTCTGGTTTTGTTCCTCGGGCTCTGGTTTTATTCCTTGGGCTCTGGTTTTGTTCCTCGGGCTCTGGTTCTGTTCCTCGGGCTCTGGTTTTATTCCATGGGCTCTGGTTTTGTTCCTCAGCCTCTGCTTTTCTGCCTCTGCCCCTGCTTTTATTTCTCGGGCTCTGGTTTACTTCCTCGAGCTCTGGTTTTGTTCCTCCGCCTCTGCTTTCGTTCCTATACCCCTGCTTTTTTTTCTCGGGCTCTGGTTTTGTTCCTCGGCCACTGGTTTAGTTCCACGGGCTCTTTTTCTGTTCCACGGGCGCTGGTTTTCTTCCACGGGCTCTGGTTTTGTTCCTCGGGCTCTAGTTCAATTCCTTGGGCTCTGGTTTTGTTCCTCGGGTTCTGGTGTTGTTCCTCGGGCTCTGGTTGTCTTCTTCCAGCTCTGTTTTTTTTCCTCGGGCTCTGGTACTGTTCCACGGGCTCTGGTTTTGTTCCTCATGCTCCAGCTTTCTTCCTCGGGCTCTACTTTTCTTCCTCAGGCTCTGGTTTTATTCCTCGGGCTCTGGTTTTGTTCCTCGGCCTCTGCTTTTCTTCCTCTGCCCCTGCTTTTGTTTCTCGGGCCCTGGTTTTCTCCCTCGGGCTCTGGTTTCTTTCCTCGGACTCTAGTATAACTCCACGGGCTCTGGTTTTGTTCCTTGGGGCCTCCTTTTGTTCTTCGCGATCTGGTTTTGCTCCTCGGGATCTGGTTTTGTTCCTCGGGCTCTGGTTTTATTCCTCGGGCCCTCCTTTTGTTCTTCAGGATCTGGTTTTGTTCCTCGGGCTCTCGTTTTCTTCCTCGGGCTCTGGTTTCTTTCCTTGGGCTCTGGTTTTGTTCCTCGAGCTGTGGTTTTGCTCCTCTAGCTCTGGTTGTCTTCCTCAGGCTCTGGTATTCTTCCTCGAGGGCTAGTTTTGTTCCTCGGGGTCTCGTTTTCTTCCTCGGACCCTCCTTTTGTTCTTCAGGACCTGTTTTTGTTCCTTGGGCTCTGGTTTCTTTCCTCGGGCTCTGGTTTTGTTCCTCGAGCTGTGGTTTTGCTCCTCTAGCTCTCGTTGTCTTCCTCGGGCTCTGGTTTTCTTCCTCGGGCTCTGCTTTTCTTCCTCGAGGGCTAGTTTTGTTCCTTGGGGTCTCGTTTTATTCCTCGGGCCCTCCTTTTGTTCTTCGGGATCTGGTTTTGTTCCTCGGGATCTGGTTTTCTTCCTCGGGCTCTGGTTTCATTCCTCGGGCTCTGGTTTTGTTCCTCGAGCTGTGGTTTTGCTCCTCTAGCTCTGATTGTCTTCCTCGGGCTCTGGTTTTCTTCCTCGAGGGCTAGTTTTGTTCCTCGGGGTCTCGTTTTATTCCTCGGACCCTCCTTTTGTTCTTCGCGATCTGTTTTTGTTCCTCAGGCTCTGGTTTCTTTCCTCGGGCTCTGGTTTTGTTCCTCGAGCTGTGGTTTTGCTCCTCTAGCTCTGGTTGTCTTCCTCGGGCTCTGGTTTCCTTCCTCGGGCTCTGGTTTTCTTCCTCGAGGGCTGGTTTTGTTGCCCAGGATCTGGTTTTGTACTTCCAGCTCTGCTTTAGCTCCTCGGGCTCTGGTTTGGGTCCAACGGTCTCGTTTTGTTCCTCGGGCCCACCATTTCTTCCTCGGTCTCTGGTTTTGTTCCTCGGGTTCTGGTTTTCTTCCTCGGGCTCTGGTTTAATTTCTCGGGTTCTGGTTTTGTTCCTCGAGCTCTGGTTTAGTTCCATTGCCTCTGGTTTTGTTCCTCAGGCTCTGGTTTTTTTCCTCGGGCTCTGGTTTTGTTCCTCGGACTCTAGTATAATTCCACGGTCTCTGGTTTTGTTCCTTGGGGCCTCCTTTTGTTCTTCGCGATCTGGTTTTGTTCCTCGGGCTCTTTTTTCTTTCCTTGGGCTCTGGTTTTGTTCCTCGAGCTGTGGTTTTGCTCCTCTAGCTCTGGTTGTCTTTCTCGGGCTCTGGTTTTCTTCCTCGGGCTCTGCTTTTCTTCCTCGACGGCTGGTTTTGTTCCCCGGGCTCTGGTTTTCTTCTTCCAGCTCTGCGTTAGCTCCTCGGGCTCTGGTTTGGGTCCACGGGTCTCGTTTTGTTCCTCGGGCCCACCATTTCTTCCTCGGTCTCTGGTTTTGTTCCTCGGGCTCTGGTTTTCTTCCTCGGGCTCTGGTATTGTTCCTCGGACTCTTTTTTTGTTCCTCTGCCCCTGCTTTTTTTTCTCGGCCTCTGGTTTTGTTCCCCGGGCTCTGGTTTAGTTCCACGGACTCTGCTTTTGTTCCTCAGGCTTTGGTTTTTTTCCTCGGGCTCTGGTTTTGTTCCTCGGACTCTAGTATAATTCCACGGGCTCTGGTTTTGTTCCTTGGGGCCTCCTTTTGTTCTTCGCGATCTGGTTTTGCTCCCCGGGATGTGGTTTTGTTCCTCGGGCTCTGGTTTCTTTCCTCGGGAGCTCGTTTTGTTCCTCGAGCTGTGGTTTTGCTCCTCTAGCTCTCGTTGTCTTCCTCGGGCTCTGCTTTTCTTCCTCGGGCTCTGGTTTTCTTCCTCGAGGGCTAGTTTTGTTCCTCGGGCTCTGGTTTTATTCCTCGGGCCCTCCTTTTGTTCTTTGGGATCTGGTTTTGTTCCTCGGGCTCTGGTTTTCTTCCTCGGGCTCTGGTTTCTTTCCTCAGGCTCTGGTTTTGTTCCTCGAGCTGTGGTTTTGCTCCTCTAGCTCTGGTTGTCTTCCTCGGGCTCTGCTCTTCTTCCTCGGGCTCTGGTTTTCTTCGTCGAGGGCTGGTTTTGTTCCCCGGGCTCTGGTTTTGTTCTTCCAGCTCTGCGTTAGCTCCTCGGGCTCTGGTTTGGGTCCACGGGTCTCGTTTTGTTCCTCGGGCCCACCATTTCTTCCTCGGTCTCTGGTTTTGTTCCTCGGGCTCTGGTTTTCTTCCTCGGGCTCTGGTATTGTTCGTCGGCCTCTTTTTTTGTTCCTCTGCCCCTGCTTTTTTTTCTCGGCCTCTGGTTTTATTCCCCGGGCTCTGGTTTAGTTCCACGGGCTCTGCTTTTGTTCTTCAGGCTCTGGTTTTCGTCCTCGGGCTCTGGTTTTGTTCCTGGGACTCTAGTATAATTCCACGGGCTCTGGTTTTGTTCCTTGGGGCCTCCTTTTGTTCTTCGCGATCTGGTTTTGCTCCCCGGGATGTGGTTTTGTTCCTCGGGCTCTGGTTTCTTTCCTCGGGAGCTTGTTTTGTTCCTCGAGCTGTGGTTTTGCTCCTCTAGCTCTCATTGTCTTCCTCGGGTCTGGTTTTCTTCCTCGGGCTCTGGTTTTCTTCCTCGAGGGCTAGTTTTGTTCCTCGGGCTCTGGTTTTATTCCTCGGGCCCTCCTTTTGTTCTTCGGGATCTGGTTTTGTTCCTCGGGCTCTGGTTTTCTTCCTCGGGCTCTGGTTTCTTTCCTCAGGCTCTGGTTTTGTTCCTCGAGCTGTGGTTTTGCTCCTCTAGCTCTGGTTGTCTTCCTCGGGCTCTGGTTTTCTTTCTCGGGCTCTGGTTTTCTTCCTCGAGGGCTGGTTTTGTTGCCCGGGCTCTGGTTTTGTTCTTCCAGCTCTGCTTTAGCTCCTCGGGCTCTGGTTTGGGTCCACGGGTCTCGTTTTGTTCCTCGGGCCCACCATTTCTTCCTCGGTCTCTGGTTTTGTTCCTCGGGTTCTGGTTTTCTTCCTCGGGCTCTGGTTTAATTTCTCGGGTTCTGGTTTTGTTCCTCGAGCTCTGGTTTAGTTCCATTGGCTGTGGTTTTGTTCCTTGGCTCTGGTTTTTTTCCTCGGGCTCTGGTTTTGTTCCTCGGACTCTAGTATAATTCCACGGGCTCTGGTTTTGTTCCTTGGGGCCTCCTTTTGTTCTTCGCGATCTGGTTTTGCTCCTCGGGATCTGGTTTTGCTCCTCGGGCTCTGGTTTCTTTCCTCGGGAGCTCGTTTTGTTCCTCGAGCTGTGGTTTTGCTCCTATAGCTCTCGTTGTCTTCCTCGGGCTCTGGTTTTCTTTCTCGGGCTCTGCTTTTCTTCCTCGAGGGCTAGTTTTGTTCCTCGGGGTCTTTTTTTATTCCTCGGGCCCTCCTTTTCTTCTTCGGGATCTGGTTTTGTTCCTCGGGATCTGGTTTTGTTCCTCGGGCTCTGGTTTCTTTCCTCGGGAGCTCGTTTTGTTCCTCGAGCTGTGGTTTTGCTCCTCTAGCTCTCGTTGTCTTCCTCGGGCTCTGTTTTTCTTCCTCGGGCTCTGCTTTTCTTCCTCGATGGCTAGTTTTTTTCCTCGGGATCTCCTTTTATTCCTCGGGCCCTCCTTTTGTTCTTCGGGATCTGGTTTTGTTCCTCGGGCTCTGGTTTTCTTCCTCGGGCTCTGGTTTCTTTCCTCGGGCTCTGGTTTTGTTCCTCGAGCTGTGGTTTTGCTCCTCTAACTCTGGTTGTCTTCCTCGGGCTCTGGTATTCTTCCTCGAGGGCTAGTTTTGTTTCTCGGGGTCTCGTTTTCTTCCTCGGACCCTCCTTTTGTTCTTCGGGACCTGTTTTTGTTCCTTGGGCTCCGGTTTCTTTCCTCGGGCTCTGGTTTTGTTCCTCGAGCTGTGGTTTTGCTCCTCTAGCTCTGGTTGTCTTCCTCGGGCTCTGGTTTTCTTCCTCGAGGGCTAGTTTTGTTCCTCGGGGTCTCGTTTTATTCCTCGGACCCTCCTTTTGTTCTTCGGGACCTGTTTTTGTTCCTTGGGCTCCGGTTTCTTTCCTCGGGCTCTGGTTTTGTTCCTCGAGCTGTGGTTTAGTTCCATTGGCTGTGGTTTTGTTCCTTGGCTCTGGTTTTTTTCCTCGGGCTCTGGTTTTGTTCCTCGGACTCTAGTATAATTCCACGGGCTCTGGTTTTGTTCCTTGGGGCCTCCTTTTGTTCTTCGCGATCTGGTTTTGCTCCTCGGGATCTGGTTTTGCTCCTCGGGCTCTGGTTTCTTTCCTCGGGAGCTCGTTTTGTTCCTCGAGCTGTGGTTTTGCTCCTATAGCTCTCGTTGTCTTCCTCGGGCTCTGGTTTTCTTTCTCGGGCTCTGCTTTTCTTCCTCGAGGGCTAGTTTTGTTCCTCGGGGTCTTTTTTTATTCCTCGGGCCCTCCTTTTCTTCTTCGGGATCTGGTTTTGTTCCTCGGGATCTGGTTTTGTTCCTCGGGCTCTGGTTTCTTTCCTCGGGAGCTCGTTTTGTTCCTCGAGCTGTGGTTTTGCTCCTCTAGCTCTCGTTGTCTTCCTCGGGCTCTGTTTTTCTTCCTCGGGCTCTGCTTTTCTTCCTCGATGGCTAGTTTTTTTCCTCGGGATCTCCTTTTATTCCTCGGGCCCTCCTTTTGTTCTTCGGGATCTGGTTTTGTTCCTCGGGCTCTGGTTTTCTTCCTCGGGCTCTGGTTTCTTTCCTCGGGCTCTGGTTTTGTTCCTCGAGCTGTGGTTTTGCTCCTCTAACTCTGGTTGTCTTCCTCGGGCTCTGGTATTCTTCCTCGAGGGCTAGTTTTGTTTCTCGGGGTCTCGTTTTCTTCCTCGGACCCTCCTTTTGTTCTTCGGGACCTGTTTTTGTTCCTTGGGCTCCGGTTTCTTTCCTCGGGCTCTGGTTTTGTTCCTCGAGCTGTGGTTTTGCTCCTCTAGCTCTGGTTGTCTTCCTCGGGCTCTGGTTTTCTTCCTCGAGGGCTAGTTTTGTTCCTCGGGGTCTCGTTTTATTCCTCGGACCCTCCTTTTGTTCTTCGGGACCTGTTTTTGTTCCTTGGGCTCCGGTTTCTTTCCTCGGGCTCTGGTTTTGTTCCTCGAGCTGTGGTTTTGCTCCTCTAGCTCTGGTTGTCTTCCTCGGGCTCTGGTTTCCTTCCTCGGGCTCTGGTTTTCTTCCTCGAGGGCTGGTTTTGTTGCCCAGTATCTGGTTTTGTTCTTCCAGCTCTGCTTTAGCTCCTCGGGCTCTGGTTTGGGTCCACGGGTCTCGTTTGGTTCCTCAGGCCCACCATTTGTTCCTCCGTCTCTGGTTTTGTTCCTCGGGCTCTGGTTTTCTTCCTCGGGCTCTGGTTTAATTTCTCGGGTTCTGGTTTTGTTCCTCGAGCTCTGTTTTAGTTCCATTGGCTCTGGTTTTGATCCTCAGGCTCTGTTTTTTTTCCTCGGGCTCTGGTTTTGTTCCTCGGACTCTAGTATAATTCCACGGTCTCTGGTTTTGTTCCTTGGGGCCTCCTTTTGTTCTTCGCGATCTGGTTTTGCTCCTCGGGATCTGGTTTTCTTCCTCGAGCTCTGGTTTTGTTCCTCGGCCTCTGCTTTCGTTCCTATACCCCTGCTTTTTTTTCTCGGGCTCTGGTTTTGTTCCTCGGCCTCTGGTTTAGTTCCACGGGCTCTGGTTCTGTTCCTCGGGCTCTGCTTTTCTTCCTCGGGCTCTGGTTTAGTTCCACGGGCTCTGGTTTTGTTCCTCCAGCTCTGTTTTTTCTACTCGGGCTCTGGTTTTGTTCCATGGGCTCTGCTCTTTTTCCTTGTACACTCCTATTTTTCCCCGGGCTCTTTTTTTTTCCCTTGGCCTCTGATTTTGTTCCTCTGCCGCTGCTTTTTTTTCTCGAGCTCTGGATTTGTTCCTCGGGCTCTGGTTTAGTTCCACGGGCTCTGGTTTTGTTCCTCCAGCTCTGGTTTTTCTACACGGGTTCTGGTTTTGTTCCATGGGCTGTGGTTTTGTTCCTCTGGCCCTCCTATTTTTCCTCGGGCTCTGGTTTTTTTCCTCGGGCTCTCGTTTTGTTCCTCGGCTTCTGGTTTTCTTCCTTGGGCTGTGGTTTTCTTTCTCACGCTCTGGTTTTCTTCCTCGGACTCTGGTTTTATTCCTTGGTCTCTGGTTTTGTTCCTCGGCCTCTGCTTTTGTTTCTCGGGCTCTGGTTTTCTTCCTTGAACTCTGGTTTTTTTCCTCGGCCTCTGCTTTTGTTCCTCTGCCCCTGCTTATTTTTCTCGGGATCTGGTTTTATTCCTCGGGCTCTGGTTTATTTCCACGGGCTCTGGTTTTGTTCCTCGGGCTCTGGTTTATTTCCACGGGCTCTGGTTTTGTTCCTCGGGCTCTGGCTTTGTTCCTCGGGCTCTGGTTTTGTTCCTCGGCCTCTGCTTTTCTTCCTCTACCCCTGCTTTTTTTTCTCGGGCTCTGGTTTTCTTCCTCGAGCTCTGGTTTTCTTCCTCGGGCTCTGCTTTTCTTCCTCTGCCCCTGCTTTTGTTTCTCGGGCTCTGGTTTTCTTCCTCGAGCTCTGGTTTTGTTCCTCGGCCTCTGCTTTCGTTCCTATACCCCTGCTTTTTTTTCTCGGGCTCTGGTTTTGTTCCTCGGCCTCTGGTTTAGTTCCACGGGCTCTGGTTCTGTTCCTCGGGCTCTGCTTCTCTTCCTCGGGCTCTGGTTTAGTTCCACGGGCTCTGGTTTTGTTCCTCCAGCTCTGGTTTTTCTACTCGGGCTCTGGTTTTGTTCCATGGGCTGTGGTTTTGTTCCTCTGGCCCTCCTATTTTTCCTCGGGCTCTGATTTTTTTCGTCGGGCTCTCGTTTTGTTCCTCGGGTCCTGGTTTTCTTCCTCGGCCTCTGGTTTTCTTTCTCACGCTCTGGTTTTCTTCCTCGGACTCTGGGTTTGGTCCTCGGACTCTGTTTTAGTTCCATTGGCTCTGGTTTTTTTCCTCAGGCTCTGTTTTTTCCCCTCGGCCCTGGTTTTGTTCCTCGGGCTCTGGTTTTTTTTCTCGGGATCTGATTCTGTTCCTCGGGCTATGATTTAATTCCTCGGGCTCTGGTTTTCTTCCTCCAGCTCTGTTTTTTTTCCTCGTGCTCTGGTACTGTTCCACGGGCTCTGGATTTGTTCCTCGGGCTCTGGCTTTCTTCCTCGGGCTCTGGTTTTGTTCCTCGGGCTCTGGTTTTATTCCTTGGGCTCTGGTTTTGTTCCTCGGGCTCTGGTTCTGTTCCTCGGGCTCTGGTTTTATTCCATGGGCTCTGGTTTTGTTCCTCAGCCTCTGCTTTTCTGCCTCTGCCCCTGCTTTTGTTTCTCGGGCTCTGGTTTACTTCCTCGAGCTCTGGTTTTGTTCCTCCGCCTCTGCTTTCGTTCCTATACCCCTGCTTTTTTTTCTCGGGCTCTGGTTTTGTTCCTCGGCCACTGGTTTAGTTCCACGGGCTCTTTTTCTGTTCCACGGGCGCTGGTTTTCTTCCACGGGCTCTGGTTTTGTTCCTCGGGCTCTAGTTCAATTCCTTGGGCTCTGGTTTTGTTCCTCGGGTTCTGGTGTTGTTCCTCGGGCTCTGGTTGTCTTCTTCCAGCTCTGTTTTTTTTCCTCGGGCTCTGGTACTGTTCCACGGGCTCTGGTTTTGTTCCTCATGCTCCAGCTTTCTTCCTCGGGCTCTACTTTTCTTCCTCAGGCTCTGGTTTTATTCCTCGGGCTCTGGTTTTGTTCCTCGGCCTCTGCTTTTCTTCCTCTGCCCCTGCTTTTGTTTCTCGGGCCCTGGTTTTCTTCCTCGGGCTCTGGTTTCTTTCCTCGGGCTCTGGTTTTGTTCCTCGAGCTGTGGTTTTGCTCCTCTAGCTCTGGTTGTCTTCCTCGGGCTCTGGTTTCCTTCCTCGGGCTCTGGTTTTCTTCCTCGAGGGCTGGTTTTGTTGCCCAGGATCTGGTTTTGTTCTTCCAGCTCTGCTTTAGCTCCTCGGGCTCTGGTTTGGGTCCACGGGTCTCGTTTGGTTCCTCAGGCCCACCATTTGTTCCTCCGTCTCTGGTTTTGTTCCTCGGGCTCTGGTTTTCTTCCTCGGGCTCTGGTTTAATTTCTCGGGTTCTGGTTTTGTTCCTCGAGCTCTGTTTTATTTCCATTGGCTCTGGTTTTGATCCTCAGGCTCTGTTTTTTTTCCTCGGGCTCTGGTTTTGTTCCTCGGACTCTAGTATAACTCCACGGGCTCTGGTTTTGTTCCTTGGGGCCTCCTTTTGTTCTTCGCGATCTGGTTTTGCTCCTCGGGATCTGGTTTTGTTCCTCGGGCTCTGGTTTTATTCCTCGGGCCCTCCTTTTGTTCTTCAGGATCTGGTTTTGTTCCTCGGGCTCTCGTTTTCTTCCTCGGGCTCTGGTTTCTTTCCTTGGGCTCTGGTTTTGTTCCTCGAGCTGTGGTTTTGCTCCTCTAGCTCTGGTTGTCTTCCTCAGGCTCTGGTATTCTTCCTCGAGGGCTAGTTTTGTTCCTCGGGGTCTCGTTTTCTTCCTCGGACCCTCCTTTTGTTCTTCGGGACCTGTTTTTGTTCCTTGGGCTCTGGTTTCTTTCCTCGGGCTCTGGTTTTGTTCCTCGAGCTGTGGTTTTGCTCCTCTAGCTCTGGTTGTCTTCCTCGGGCTCTGGTTTTCTTCCTCGAGGGCTAGTTTTGTTCCTCGGGGTCTCGTTTTCTTCCTCGGACCCTCCTTTTGTTCTTCGGGACCTGTTTTTGTTCCTTGGGCTCCGGTTTCTTTCCTCGGGCTCTGGTTTTGTTCCTCGAGCTGTGGTTTTGCTCCTCTAGCTCTGGTTGTCTTCCTCGGGCTCTGCTTTTCTTCCTCGAGGGCTAGTTTTGTTTCTCGGGCTCTGGTTTTTTTCCTCGGGCCCTCTTTTTTTTCTTCGGGACCTGTTTTTGTTCCTCGGGACCTGGTTTCACTCCTCAGGCTCTGGTTTCTTTCCTCGGGCTCTGTTTTAGTTCCAGTGGCTCTGGTTTTCTTCCTCAGGCTCCGGTTTTTTTCCTCGGGCTCTGGTTTTCTTCGTCGAGGGCTGGTTTTGTTCCTCGGGCTCTGGTTTTGTTCTTCCAGCTCTGCTTTAGCTCCTCGGGCTCTGGTTTGGGTCCAACGGTCTCGTTTTGTTCCTCGGGCCCACCATTTCTTCCTCCGTCTCTGGTTTTGTTCCTCGGGTTCTGGTTTTCTTCCTCGGGCTCTGGTTTTGTTCCTCGGACTCTAGTATAATTCCACGGGCTCTGGTTTTGTTCCTTGGGGCCTCCTTTTGTTCTTCGCGATCTGGTTTTGCTCCTC